>NC_081575.1:2672236-2770606 GCF_022355385.1 Mustela nigripes | reverse complement strand
AACAACCACCACTACTTCATAGGACAACTTTTATTTTTAATTTGTTCCCACTATTCTGGCTCATTTTTATATAGATAATTTTTTAACCTATTTACCATCACAGTGAGCTGTCCAGTACATCAAATTCCATAATAACCTTCTAACCTGAACTTTTTGATACATACACCTGTGTTTTTCTTTTCCATTTCTATTTTTTAAATTTCTTTTTTTTAATTTTAGTTTAGTTTAGTCTAGTTTATTCCTTTTTTATTTTTATTTACTAATATTCATATAGAGTTAAACTTCAAAGTAATCCCCTTTCCCCAATCAATACTACCCCTATAGGTAAGCCAATTTTTAATCCCCCTTAATCTTAGTAAAGTTGAGTCCTTTAACAAAGATATCAAGATACATCCAGGAAGAATCAAAACAACCTTCCTCACCCACACTGAGAATTTATCCACTCTCCCATCTTTTTCTTCCACCAGTGTTTCTATGTTTTTGTGTTTTTCCTGATACTATATAAATCTTACACTTGGGGTTCTTTTTGATGAGGTTCTTCCTTTCTTTGCATATATTTTTTTTCCTCTTGTCATATACTTTTATCAGTCTTTCTGTTTATCTGTTTTTGTTTGTATACTTCATAAATCTTACCTTGGGGCCCATTTGGGCTGAACCTTCTCGTTTATCTTCCCTTTCTTTCCTCTCTCTCTTTTTTTCTTTTTCTTTTCTTTTTTCTCTCATTTGGGTGGGGAATCTTGATTGCTCAGAAGTGTTGCAGGGTGCACCTTGACTGCACCACAATCGATACATCCAGCTACATCTGTTCAGTCATCTCTCACCAAAATGACTAGGAGGAGGAATACCCAACAGAAGAAAAATACAGAGGATGGACCTTCTGCAATAGAGCTAATGGCGATCAACATAGACAATATATCGGAAAGAAAATTCAGGCTAACAATTATCCAGGCAATAGCTAGGTTGGAGAAAGCCATGGATGACCAAACAGAATTGATTAGGGCCAAACTGAAAGCAACCAGAGATGATGTTCACAATGTGAGGACAGAGCTAAAAGCTACCAGGGATGAGGTTCACAATGCTCTCAATGAGTCCCAATCTAATCTAAATTCTCTAAAAGCTAGGGTAACTGAGACAGAAGATAAAATTAGTGATCTGGAGGACAAACAGATAGAGAGAAAGGATCAGGAGGAAGCCTGGAACAAGCAACTTAGGAGCCACAAAAACAGAATCAGGGAAATAAATGATGCCATGAAACGTTCCAATGTCAGAATTATTGGAATCCCTGAAGGGGAGGAGAAAGAAAGAAGTCTAGAAGATATAGTAGAACAAGTTCTTCATGAAAATTTTCCCAATCTCGCAAATGGAACCAGCGTTTATGTACTAGAGGCTGAACAGTCTCCACCCAAGATTACAAATTAAAAAAAAAAAACATCAAGACACCTGATAGTCAAATTGAGGAATCATAATTGTAGATATAATCTCTTGAAAGCCACTAGGACAAAGAGGTTCCTTACTTACAGAGAAAAGCCCATCAGAATAATGTCAGACCTGTCCACAGAGACCTGGCAAGCCAGAAAGGGCTGGCAAGATATATTCAGGGCATTAATGAGAAGAATATGCAGCCAAGAATACTTTATCCAGCAAGACTGACATTCAAAATGGATGGAGAGATAAAGAGTTTTCAAGACCGGCAAGGCTTAAAAGACTATGCAACCACCAAGCCGACACTACAGGAAATATTAAGGGGAGGGTTCTATAAAAGAGGAAAAATCCTAAGAATAGCATTGAACATAAATATAGAGACAATCTACAGAAAGAAAGACTTCAAAGGTAACATGATGTCAATAAAACCGTATCTATCAATAATCACCCTCAATGTGCATGGCGTTAATGCACCCATAAAATGGCACAGGGTTGCAGACTGGATAAAACAAAAGGACCCATCCATGTGTGTTCTACAAGAGACCCATTTTGAACCTAAAGATACACCCAGACTGAAAGTGAAGAAGCATCTTTCATGCAAATGGGCCTCAAAAGAAGACCGGGGTAGCAATTCTCATATCAGATAAATTAGATTTTAAACTAAAGACTGTAGTCAGAGATACAGAAGGACACTACATGATTCTTAAAGGGACTATCCACCAAGATGATCTAACAATTGTAAATATTTATGCCCCCAATATGGGAGCAGCCAATTACATAAGTAAACTGTTAATCAAGATAAAGAGTCATATTGATATGAATACATTAATAGTAGGAGATCTTAACAGACCTCTCTCAGAAATAGACAGATCATCGAAGCAGAAAATAAAGAAACGAGAGCATTGAATGACACATTGGACCAAATGGACCTCATAGATATATACATAACATCCCACCCTAAAACAACAGAATACTCATTCTTCTCAAGTGCACATGGAACCTTTTCCAGAATAGACCACATACTGGGTCACAAATCAGGACTCAACTGATACCAAAAGACTGAGATTATTCCCTGCATATCCTCAGATCACAATGCTTTGAAACTGGAGCTCAATGACAAGGAAAAGTTCAGAAGGAACTCAAACACCTGGAAGCTAAAGACCACCTTGCTTAAGAATGCTTGGATCAACCAGAAGATCAAATAAGAACTAAAACAATTCATGGAAACCAAGGATAATGAAGACACATTGGTCGAAAACCTATGGGATATAGCAAAGGCAGTCTTAAAGGGGAAATATCCATCCAAGCCTCCCTCAAAAAAATTGAAAAATCCAGAACACACCAGCTGTCTCTACACCTTAAAGAACTAGAGAATCAACAACAAATCAAACCAACTCCACACACACATAAGAAGGGAAATCATCAAGATTAGAGCTGAGATCAATGAGGTAGAAACCAGAGATAGAGTAGAAAGTATCAATGAAACTAGAAGCTGGTTTTTTGAAAGAATCAATAAGATCGATAAACCACTGGCCACACTAATACAAAAGAAAAGAGATAAAGCCCAAATTCATAAACTTATGAATGAAAAGGGAGAGATCACAACTAACACCAAGGAAGTAGAAACAATCATCAAGTTATTATCAACAGTTATATGCCAATAAGCTAAGCAACCTAGATGAAATGGATGCATTCCTGGAAAACTATAAACTCCCAAAACTGAACCAGGAAGGAATTGAAAACCTGAATATACTGATATTTAGGAACAAGATTGAAGCAGTGATCAAAAAACCTCCCAAAAAACAAGATCCCAGGACCTGACGGATTCCCTGGGGAATTCTACCAAATGTTCAAAGAAGAAATAACACCTATTCTCCTGAAGCTGTTCCAAAAAATTGAAGCAGAAGGAAAACTTCCAGACTTTCTATGAAGCCAGCATTACCATGATCCCCAAACCAGGCATAGACCCGCCCAAAAAGGAGAATTTCAGAGCAATATCACTGATGAATATGGATGCTAAGATTCTCAACAAGATCCCAACAAACAGGATCCAACAGCACATTAAAAAGATTATCCACCATGACCAGTTGGGATTCAATCCTGGGCTACAAGGATGGTTCAATATTAGCAAATCAATCAATGTGATAGAACAAATTAATATGTGAAAAGAGCCACATGGTCCTCTCAATTGATGCAGAAAAAGCATTCGACAAAATCCAGCATCCGTTCCTGATTAAAACGCTTCAAAGTATAGGGATAGAGGGAACATTCCTGAACTTCATCAAATCTGTCTATGAAAGACCCACAGCAAATATCATCCTCAATGGGAAAAAACTTACAGCCTTCCCGTTGAGATCAGGAACACGACAAGGATGTCCACTTTCACCACTCTTGTTCAACATAGTATTAGAAGTCCTAGCAACAGCAATCAGACAACAAAGGGAAATAAAAGGTATCCAAATTGGCAATGAAGAAGTCAAACTCTCTCTCTTTGCAGATGACATGATTCTTTATATGGAAAACCCAAAAGACTCCACCCCCAAACTACTAGAACTCATACAGCAATTCAGCAATGTGGCAGGATACAAAGTCAATGTACAGAAATCAGTGGCTTTCTTATACAATAACAATGAAAATACAGAAGGGGAAATTAGAGAATCGATTCCATTTACTATAGCACCAAGAACCATAAGATACCTGGAAATAAACCTAACCAAAGAGGTAAAGGATCTGTACTCAAGTAACTACAGAACACACATGAAAGAAACTGAAGAAGACACAAAAAGATGGAAGACCATTCCATGCCCTTGGATTGGAAGAATAAACATTGTTAAAATGTCTATACTGCCTAGAGCAATCTATACTTTTAACACTATTCCGATCAAAATTCCACCGTTATTCTTCAAAGAGCCAGGGCAAATAATCCTAAAATTTGTATGGAATCAGAAAAGACCCCAAATCGTTAAGGAAATGTTAAAAAACAAAAATAAAACGGGGGGCATCACGTTACCTGATTTCAAGCTTTACTACAAAGCTGTGATCACCAAGACAGCATGGTACTGGCATAAAAACAGACACATAGACCAGTGGAACAGAGTAGAGAACCCAGATATGGACCCTCAACTCTATGGTCAAATAATATTTGACAAAACAAATATACAGTGGAAAAAAGACAGTCTCTTCAATAAATGGAACTGGGAAAACTGGGCAGCTATATGTAGAAGAATGAAACTTGACCATTCTCTTACACCGTACACAAAGATAAACTCAAAATGGATAAAAGACCTCAATGTGAGACAGGAATCCATCAGAATCCTAGAGGAGAACACAGGCATTAATCTCTTTGATATCAGCCACAGCAACTTCTTTCAAGATATGTCTCCAAAGGCAAAGGAACAAAAGCGAAGATGAACTTTTGGGACTTCATCAAGATCAAAAGCTTCTGCACAGCAAAGGAAACAGTCAAGAAAACAAAGAGACAACCCACGGAATGGGAGAAGATATTTGCAAATGACAGTACAGACAAAAGGTTGATATCCAGGATCTATAATGAACTCCTCAAACTCAACACACACAAAACAGACAATCATATAAAAAAATGGGCAGAAGATATGGACAGACACTTCTCCAATGAAGACATACAAATGGCTATCAGACACATGAAAAAATGTTCATCATCACTAGCCATCAGGGAGATTCAAATTTAAAACCACATTGAGATATCACCTTACACCAGTTAGAATGGCCAAAATTTGCAAGACAGGAAACAACATGTGTTGGAGAGGATGTGGAGAAAGGGGAACCCTCTTCCACTGTTGGTGGGAATGCAAGTTGGTGCAGCCTCTTTGGAGAACAGTGTGGAGATCACTCAAAAAATTAAAAATAGAACTTCCCGGGCGCCTGGGTGGCTCAGTGGGTTAGGCCGCTGCCTTCGGCTCAGGTCAGGATCTCAGGGTCCTGGGATCGAGTCCCGCATCGGTCTCTCTGCTTGGCAGGGGGCCTGCTTCCCTCTCTGTCTCTCTGCCTGCCTCTCCATCTACTTGTGATTTCTCTCTGTAAAATAAATAAATAAAATCTTAAAAAAAAATAGAACTTCCCTATGACCCTGCAATTGCACTACTGGGTATTTACCCACAAAGATACAGATGTAGTGAAAAGAAGGGCCATCTGTACCCCAATGTTTATAGCAGCAATGGCCACGGTCACCAAACTATGGGAAGAACCAAGATGCCCTTCAATGGACGAATGGATAAGGAAGACGTGGTACATATACACTATGGAATATTATGCCTCCATCAGAAAGGATGAATACCCAACTTTTGTAGCAACATGGACGGGACTGGAAGAGATTATGCTGCGTGAAATAAGTCAAGCAGAGAGAGTCAATTATCATATGGTTTCACTTATTTGTGCAGCATTACAAAAAGCATGGAGGAAAAGGGGAGTTAGAGAGAAGGGGGTTGGGGTAAATTTGAAGGGGATGTGAACCATGACAGACTATATACTCTGAAAAACAATCTGAGGGGTTTGAAGTGGCAGGAGGTTGGAGGTCAGGGTACCAGGTGGTGGGTATTATAGAGGGCACAGATTGCATGGAGCACTGGGTGTAGTGAAAAAATGATACTGTTATGCTGAAAATAAATAAATGAAGAAAAAAAAAAGAACTCCTCAAACTCAACACACACAAAACAGACAATCATATCAAAAAATAGGCAGAAGATATGAACAGACACTTCTCCAATGAAGACATACAAATGGCTATCAGACACATGAAAAAATGTTCATTATCACTAGCCATCAGGGAGATTCAAATTAAAACCACATTGAGGTACCACCTTACACCACTTAGAATGGCCAAAATTAGCAAGACAGGAAACAACATGTGTTGGAGAGGATGTGGAGAAAGGGGAATTTTCTTACACTATTGGTGGGAATGCAAGTTGGTGCAGCCACTTTGGAGAACATTGTGGAGATTCCTCAAGAAATTAAAAATAGAGTTTCCCTATGACCCTGCAAAACAATCTGAGGGGTTTGAAGAGGCGGGGGGTGGGAGGTTGGGGGAACTAGGTGATGGGTATTAGAGAGGGCACTCATTGCATGGAGCACTGGGTGTGGTACAAAAAAACAAGGAATACTGTTATGCTGAAAATTAAAAAAATAAAAATAAAATAAAAGACATTAATAAAATAAAGGATAATAAAGAATCCATATGGTCCTCTCAGTAAATTCAGGAAAAGTATTTAACAAAATACAATATCCTTTCTTGATAAAACCCCTCCACCAAGTAGGGATAGAGAGCCCATATCTCAACATCATAAAGGTCATATATGAAAGACCCACAAAAAATATCATCATAATGGGGAAAAACTGAGAGCTATTCCCCTGAGGTTTGGAACATGAGAGCGATGTCCACTCTAACCACTATGGTTCAACATATTATTTAAGTCTTAGTCTCAGTAGTCAGACCACAAAAAGAAATAAAAGACATCCAAATCAGAAAAGAAGAAGTGAAACCTCTACTCTTTGAAAATGACATGATACTTTGTGTAGAAAACCCAAGAGCTTCCAGGAAAAAAAGTTGCTAATACTAATACAGGAATTCAGCAAAGTCGCAGGATATAGTCTATGCACAGAAGTCAGGTACATTTCTATAGACAATTAATGAAACAGAAGAATGAGAAATCAAGAAATCAATCTCATTTACAATGGCACCAAAAACCATAAGATGCCTAGGAATAAACTTACCCAAAGAGGTTAAGAATCTGTACTCTGAATACTATAGAACACTTATGAAAGAAATTGAGGAAGACGCAAAGAAATGGAAAAACTTTTCAAACTCATGGACTGCAACAACAAATGTTGATAAAATGTCTATGCTACCCAAAGCCATCTACACATTCAATGCAATCCCTGTCAAAATACCATCAATATTTTTCACAGAGCTGGAACAATCCCAAAATTTTGTGCAGAACATAAAAGTCCACAAATATCCAAAGGAATGTTGAAAAAGATAATCAAAGTTCGGGGCATCACAATTCCAGACTTTGAGCTGTATTAGAAAGCTATGGCCATCAAAACAGTATGGTATGGGCTCAAAAGCAGACAAATAGACCAGTGGAAGAGAATAGAAAACCCAGAAATGAACCTTCATCTCTAAGGTCAACTAATCTTCAACAAAGTAGGAAATAATATCCAATGGAAAAGACAGTCTCTTCAACAAATGGTGTTGGGAAAATTGCACAGCCATATGCAGAAGAATGAAACTGGACCACATTTCTGAAAATGAATGAAAGACTTCAACATGAGATAGGAATCCATCAATATCCTAGAGTAGAACACAGGCAGCAACTTATTCAACCTCAGGCACAGTAACTTCTTGCTAGACATGTCTCCAAATGCAATGGAAACAAAAAAAAAAAAGAACTATTGGGACTTCATGAATATAAAAAGCATTCACACATCAAAGGAAATAGTCAACAAAATTGAAAGGCAACCTACAAAACGGGAGAAGAAATTCACAAACGACATATCAAACAACACCCCCCCCCCCAAAAAAATCCAGTCAAGAAAGGGGCAGAAAACATGAATATACACTTTTCCAAAAAAGATATATAAATGGCCAAAAGACACATGAAAAAATGCTCAATATCACTCAGCATCAGGGAAATACAAATCAAAACCATAATGAGATTCCATCTCACACCAGTCAGAATGGCTAAATTTAACAACTTAGGAAACAACAGATTTTGGTGAGGATACAGAGAAAGGGGAACCCTCTTACACTGTTGGCGGGAATGCAAACTATTGTAACCACTCTGGAAAACAGTTTGGAAGTTCCTCAAGAAGTTAAAAATAGGGGTGCCTGGGTGGCTCAGTTGTTAAGTATCTGCCTTTAGCTCAGGTCAGGATCCCAGGGTCAAGCCCTGCATCAGACTCCTTGCTCAGCAGAAAGTCTACTTCTCTCTCTCCCACTCTCCCTGCTTATGCTCCCTCTCTCACTGTGTCACCCTCTGTCAAATAAATAAATAAAATAAAATTTAAAAAAGAAGTTAAAAATAGGACTACCATATGACCCAGCAATTGCCCTACTAGGTATTTATCCAAAGGACACACAGTGATTTGAAAGGGTACATGCACCCCAATGTTTATAGCAGCAATATACACAATAGTCAAACTATGGAAAGAGCTCAGATGTCCATTAACAGATGAATGGATAAAGAATAACATATACATATACATACAGTGGAATATTACTCGGCAATCAAAAAGAATGAAATCTTGCCATTTGCAAGAACATGGCTAGAACTAGAGGGTATTACAGTAAGCAAAATAAGTCAGTCAGAGAAAGCAAATACCATACCTTTTCACTCATATGTGGAATTTAATCAATAACACAAATGAACATAGGGGAAGGAAAGGAAAAGTAAAAGATGAAAACAGAGAGGAAGGCAAATCATAAGAGACTCTTAACTCTAGGGGAAAACTGAGCATTGCTGGAGGGGAGGTGGGTATGATAATGGAGTAACTGGGGGATGAATATTAAGGAGGGTACTTGAAGTAATGAGTACTGGGTGTTGTATGCAACTGATAAATCACTAAATTCTCCCTTTGAAACTAATAATACATTATATGTTAACTAAATTGAATTTAAATTAAAACAAACAAAGTAAACTCAAAAGTACTGTGCAGAAGGTGACATCAGCAAGATAGAGGGCTAGGAGGTCCCAAAACTCATCCCTCCACCCCCCAAAGAAACAGAAGAAAACTAACAAGAACCATAAACAACTACAAATTAAAGAAAACAACTCGGAAAAGTCTAGACAACAAACAACCAGCAAATATCCAAGGAGCTCAGAAATCAAAAATGGCTACATAGAAAAGTAGAGGAAGCATGTTACCTGTGTCATCCAGTCCCCTAGCCAGGAGCTGCTCCACATCTGGAAGAATGCCCTCAGAGGAAGTTCACCACACAGGGGGGAGAACAGGAGAAACATAGAAAGCCTCACCAATGTAGATATTTACAACTTTTGTTATAGATGTCTCCCATAGTCTTCACTGATACTGATCCCAGCTGATGGAGTAGTATGGAGTGACCCTCTCTGCGTCTACTCCCCAGGCTGGAGTTGTTGTCAAAATGAGACTTACCCTCAGGGGCCCCAACTGTTACTATGTCCTACTCCCAGAGATCTGCTATAACAATATTTCATCATATGTGAAAGTGGAGCTACCACTGCACTTAGCTCACCCCTGGCCCCAGGTCAGGCCTTTGTCTCACCATTATCAGGGCAGCCTCCACTGCCCTATGTCTGCCCCCTGAGTCACAAGTTGTGCTTTGACAGTAATTATTAGGGCCCTGGTGCTGCCTCCCTGATACCTTCCAACCAGTTTCCACATCTTGGCTCTGGGTTGTGATTACAAAGTATGCTACTGTTGCCTTGGTCAACCCCCATCTCAGGTCAAGACTCTAAACTCATTGCTGAGACAGGCTCTCACTTCACTTCCCTGAACCGTACTACTTGGGTTCCTGGTCATACCTCTGAACCATCATTGCCATGGGTGCTACTATTGCCCTGAACCCCATTCTCCCCATTCCATGGCAGGTTGTGGCTCTGACCAATTGTTGGGACCCAAGTGCTTCTATACTGAGCTCCACTTGCAAGTCCTGGTCAAGACTCTGAACCATCACTACAAGGGTGCTAGTGCTGACCTAAGCCCTACCCTAAGGTTTCAGGTTGGGGGTCTGACCCATTGTAGCTAGAACCTGAACTATGCCATTGTCTACCATTGTCCTGAGCTTCAAACCTCAGATCCTGGGTCATTGGGCTCCTAACTAGCATTGTTAGGACTGTGCTGCCATTGTTGTGCCCAGCTCAATTAATTCCTATATATGGCTTTAACAGACCACAAGTTGTGCTGCTGCTATGCTGTGGCTGCCCATGGAGGCCACAATTGAAACTTTGTCCTGCCATCTCTAGGTTATGCTAGTTCAACACCCTGACCCCACAACCCATGAGACACGGGTACTCATTCCATGAGATATCTACATAGGCCCTTAGCTGCAGCAATTGTGCTTATGCCCCAGAACCCAGGTTCTATGGTAGTTCCACATAACCTGATTCAATAAATATTAGATAGTGTTCTGAGGCCTCTGAGTGTCAGTACACACAACCAGGTATTGGGAAGTATCTTCTTGGCTAGAACCTCCTTCAAGAGGCATAAAAGGAGAGATGGGAGAACAGGAAGACCCCAGCAGCCTCAGCCTCTGAAGATATAAATAGCCATACCTGCTACTACTACCTACAGGGCCCCTGTAGCCTTAGCCACAGAAGACCCCTATAATCTGGCCAATGGCGACCTCAGCCAATGGAATACCATAGAGGCTATACTACTGTGCCTCCTCAGGAAACAAAGATCCTGAATCCCACCCAAATGGCACCGTTACAGCCACCTCTAGGTGAAAGGCTTTTACTAATAAAGCCAGTTTGAAAAGACTAGAAGAGGTAACTGCACACTCAAGTCCACAGACATCAATGCAAACCTATCAAAAACATGAAAAAGCAAGAAAATATGATACCACCAAAGGAACAAAATAATACTTTAATAATGAGCCCAAAGAAATGGAGATCTGTGAGTTACCTGAAAAAGAATTCAAAATAGTGATTTTAAGGAAGCTCAGTGGATTTGGAACACAGATAGACAAGTCAACAAACTCAGGAAAGTAATGTGTGAACAAAATGAGAAATTCAACAAAGAACTAGAAGTCATCAAAAGAACCAAACAGAAATTCTGGAGATGAAAAATATAATGAATGAAGTAAAAAATGCAATAGATATCTTCAACAATAGGATCAATCAGGCAGGAGAAAAAATCTTTGAGCTTGAGAACAGGTCTCTTCATATTATCCAGTCAGAAGAGAATAAAGAAATTAGAATTAAAAAGAGTGAAAAAAAAAAACCACATAAACTGTGAAACAGAAAAAAAGAAACAGTATTTGCATTATGGGAGGAGGGGGGGAGGGACAGAAATTTCATTTAAGGAAAAATGGCTGAAAACTTCTCAAATCTGGGGCAAGTTATGGCCATCCAGGTATGGGAAGCTCAAAGATCCTCAAACAGTGTTCAACATAAAGAGATCTTTACTGAAACACATTACAATCAGGCTCTCAAAAATCAGTGCAAAGTGAAAATATTGAAAGCTACAAAAGAAAAATAAATCATCATATACAAGTGAACTCTGATACTATAAACAGATTTGCCAGCAGAAACCTCATAGTCATGAGAAAGTGGAATGATATATACAAAATACCCAAAGGGGGAAAAAACTGCCAACCAAGAATTCTTTCCCTAGCAAAGCTGTCATTTGGAAATGAAGGAGAGATGAAAAATGTCCCATGCAAAAGTTGAAGGAATTCATAACCACTAGACCTACTCTACAAGAAATGCTAAAGGAAGTTCTTCAAGATGAAAAAAAAAGTGCTAATAAAAGTGATAAGAAGTGCTAATAAAAAGGTGCTAATAAGTAAAATGAGAACATACAAAAGTATAAAATTCACTGGTAAAGTTACATATATAGTTAAATTTAAAATACTCATAATACAATGGTGGGGTATAAATCACTTTGAAATCTAGCATATAGGTTAAAAGATAAAAGTTTTCACAATAGAGCTACAGTAGCATGTTAGGATACAAAATATAAAAGCATTAAAATTGAAACATCAATAGAAACTGTGGGAGGCAAGTAAATACATGAAAGTTGATTATGTGGCTGAAGTTAAGCTGTTATGTGTTTAGATAATTATAAGTTATATTTTGAAAACCTCATGGTAACCACAGAGAAAAAACCAATAATAGATACAAAAGTGATAAAAAGAAAAGAATCAAAGCGATAATAGTAGGGAACTATTATACTCCACTTTCAGCAATGGATATATCATTCAGAAAGAAAATCAATAAAGAAATAATAAATTTGAATGACACTTTAGAACAAATGTACCTAAAATACATAGAATATATAGAATATTCTATCTAGCAATGGTAGAAAATACATTCTTGTCAAGCTCACATGGAGTATTCTCCAGGATAGATTACATCTATAAATGTGAGTTATAATGTCTCCAAATTTAAGAATATTGAAATTACACCAACTATCTTTTCCAACCATAACAGCATGAAACTAGAAATCAATAACAGGAAGAAAGCTGGAAAATTCAAGTGGAGAATAAACAACATTTTTCTGAACAATCAGTGAGTCAAAGAAGAAATCAAAAGGGAAATAAAAAATAAATATTGGACCAAATAAAAACAGAAACACTACATATCAAAATGTACGAGATGCTTCAAAAGCAGTTCTAGGAGGAGAATTTATAGTGATAAACACATAGATTAAGAAATGAGAAATATCTCAAATACACAACCTATACTTCAAGGAATTAGTAATAGAAGAACAAATTATGACCAATGTTAGCAGAAGAAAGGAAATAACAAAGATCAGAGCAAAAACAGACTAGAGACCATAAAAACAACAGAAAAGATCAATGAAACTAAGAGCTCATTCTTTGAAAAGATAGATAAAATTGACAAAACTTAAGCCAGATTAACTAAGAAAACAAGAGAGAGAATTCAAATAAATAAAATCAGAAATTAAAGACAAGAGGCAAAGAGTTAAGAATAGTGGAGCAATAGGGGGACCTTAAGCTTGTCTTGTCCCTCAAACACAGATCGTTATTAAATCATTCTGAATACCTGGGAAATTGATCTGAAGTCTGAGAGAAAAAAAGAACTGCCAGTCTACAAGTAAAAAAGTGACCATCTTTTGGAAGGTAGGAGGTGTAGACCATTGACTTGGGGGAGATATAGCTGTGGGTATGGCAGCAGGGAGGGATCCTGCATATGAAGGCTACTGTAAAGTGTTATAAGCAGCAGAGCACAAAATATGCCTTTTAGAAGTCTAATACTGGGGGATGTGCACAGCTTAAAGGTGCTCAGATAGCAAAGTGGGGCAGGATCCCAGTAGTGATAGCATGGTTTGAGGATCCCCTGGGTCACAAGAAATATGGGTTGTGCCAACATGCTGCACTATTACCAGGCAGAGGAGCAGGGAAGCCAGCTGGGAGAAGAGGGCCTTGGTGCTGGCTTTCTGCTCTGTTTTGCTATAAACCATGAACCACTGCACAGTCATGCTACTGCTTTCCTAGGACTGGCTACAAAAAGCAAAAGCATGGCAAGACCATTGTCCAGAGGAAGAGCATGGATCCACACCATGCAAGTCCCTAAAATTTGGAGTTTTGAAACTCAGTCCTGCACTTAAGATTAAAAAAACAAACAAAAAAAACCAACAAAACAAAACAAAACCCTAAGATGCAAGGAGGGTGAATGCAGGATTCAGATAGAAACCAGGGACACAAAGAGAGGTGACTGCACTTCTCTGAGGGCTCACTGAAGAGTGGGGGGCTCAAACTTTCAGCTCTGGTACTAAAGAGCTGGGTGTTACCATATTCATCCTACCCATTAGCACTGAATGACTTCAGGGAACAAAAGAGTGTTTCCTAGTGGAGGCCTAACCCACTTACATCAAGCCCTGCCCCCCTGTGCCCTGGAGGAACATTTCCACTGAAACAGTCTGAGAATCAGCCCACCAGGCCCCTCCACCAGAACAAGCACAAACAATTTGCTCGAACCAAGTCTACTGATCACAGAGTGCTACAAAGATTCAGCTCTAGGGGAAATAGAATCTAGCTTCCTTTTCATAGTTTATTTATTATTACTATTTGTTCATTTATTTTCTTATTTTTTAAATTCTTTTTTAAATTTATTAATTTTACTTTTATTTTTATATATATTATGTATTTATTATTTTTTACTTTTCAATTTTTTATAATGGGATCTAGGTTGTTTTAACAAGCAGACCAAAACAACCCATGATATGGTGGGTGGGGGGGTGGTTGGCTTTTGGAGTTTTTTTTCTTTTTCCTTTTTGTTTTGTTTTTTGTTTGTTTTTTTCATTCTTCCTTTCTTTTCTGCACAAAATTACAAGACAGAGAAACTTACCCCAAAAGAATAAAAAAAAATAAAACAGGAAGTAGAACTCAATACCAGGGGTTTAATCAATACAGATATAAGTAGTATGCTGGAACTAAAATTTAAAATAACAATTATAAGGATACTATCTGGACTTGAAAAAATGATAGAAGACACTAGAGAATCCCTTATTGCAGAGATAAAAAAAACTGAAATCTAGTCAGGCCAAAAATAAAAATGCAAACCCAAATGGAAGTAATGACAACAAGGCTGGACAAACTAGAGTAATGAATCAGTGATAGAGAAGATAAAATTATGGAAAATAATGAAGCTAAAGAAGGAAAGAAAGGTATTGGATCAAGAATTTAAAAAGATAAAGGACTATAGGGAAGCTCTATTATTAATTTCTTGAGGAATCTCCACACTGTTTTCCAAAGTGGCAGCACCAACTTACATTCCCACCAACAGTATAAGAGAGTTCCCCTTTCTCCACATCCTCTCCAGCACACGTTGTATCCTGTCTTGCTAATTTTGGCTATTCTAACTCGTGTAAGATGGTATCTCAATGTGGTTTTAATTTGAATCTCCCTGATGGCTAGTGATGATGAACATTTTTTTCATGTGTCTGATAGCCATTTGTATGTCTTCACTGGAAAGTGTTCATATCTTCTGCCCATTTTTTTGATATGATTGTCTGCTTTGTGTGTTTTGAGTTTGAGGAGTTCTTTATAGATCCTGGATATTACTACTGGGTATTGACCCCAAAGATACAGATGTAGTGAAAAGAAAGGCCATCTGTACCCCAATGTTTATAGCAGCAATGGCCACGGTCGCCAAACTGTGGAAAGAACAAAGATGCCCTTCAATGAATGAATGGATAAGTAAGATGTGGTCCATATATACTATGGAGTATTATGTATCAGAAAGGATGAATACCCAACATTTGTAGCAACATGGACGGGACTAGAAGAGATTAAGCTGGGTGAAATAAGTCAAGCAAAGAGAGTCAGTTATCATATGGTTTCACTTATTTGTGGAGCAGAACAAATATCATGGAATACAAGGGGAGTTATAGAGGAGAAGGGAGTTGGGGGAAATTGGAAGGGGAGGTGAACCATGAGACTATGGACTCTGAAAAACAATCTGAGGGGTTTGAAGTAGCAGGGGGGTGGGAGGTTGGGGGAACCAGGTGGTGGGTATTAGAGAGGGCACAGATTGCATGGAGAACTGGGTGTGGTGCAAAAACAATGAATACTGTTATGCTGAAAAGAAAAAAAAATAAAAAAATAAAAGATAAGGGACTGAAATAAACAAAATGACAAATGAGAGAGAAGAAATAACCAACCAATAAAACTGCAGAAATACAATTGTGAGAGAATATTATGAAAAATTAAATGCCAAAAAACTGGATAACCTTAAAGAAATGAATAAATTCCTAGAAAAATATATCCTAGCAAAACTTAAGCAGGAAGAAATAGAAAATTCGAACAGACAGATTACTAGCAAGGAAATTGAATCAGTCATCAAAAAAATTCCAACAAATAAAAATCCAGGACCAAATGACCTCCCATGGCCTTTCTACCAAACATTTAAGGGAAAGTTACTACCTATTCTTCTCAAACTATTCCTAGAAATAGAGAGGAATGAAAATTTCCAAATTCATTCTATGAGGCCAGCATGACCTTGATTCCAAAACCAGATAAAGACACCACAGGGAAAGAGATCTATAGGTCAAATAAATCTGATGAATATAGATGTAAAAATCCTCAACAATATCTTAACAAACTGAATCCAACAATACATTTTAAGAACTCACCATGACCAAGGGATCAAGAGATACAAGGATGGTTCAATATTTGCAAATCAATGAATGTAGTACATCATATCAATAAGAGAAAGGATAAAAAATGATTGTTTTGATAGATACAGAAAAAGCACTTAACAAAGTAAAATGTTCATTCATGATAAAAACCCTCAAAAAAGTAGGTTTAGAGGGAATATATCTCAGTATAATAAATGTCTTAAATGAAAAAGCCATGGTGAATGTCATACTCAATGGGGAAAAACAGAGATTTTCCCCTAAATTCATGAGCAAGACAAGAATATCTATTCTAACCACTTTTACTCAACATAATCCTAACCACAGCAATCAGAAAACAAAAAGCAATAAAGAGCAGTCAAGTTGGTAAGGAAGAAATAAAACCTTCACTATTTGCAGAAGAGATGAAACTATACATAGAAAACCTGAAAGATTCCACCAAAACCTGCTAGAACTGATAAATGATTCAGTAAAGTCTCAGGATATAAATCAACATACTGAAATCCATTGTATTTGTATTTTATTTGTATTTGATTTCTTTGAAATTTTGGGATATAATGCCTTCTAATGTGCAGACCAGAAATCAAGCAGAAACAGGCAGATCATTTTGCTGTGTCTACCCTGAGAGATTATAATTTCTCTCTCTGACCCCTTTTTCCTCTTCTTTTTTCCTCTTTTATCTTTTTTTTAAAATATTTTAGAGAAGCATCTTGGCTTTGATGGCATATCTGTGGTAGTTTTCAACAACTTTGGATTTTTTTGTAGGTGCATTTTGCTTGGGCCATAGTTGATATTTTGGACTCTGCCTATTCCCTCAACCATCCCTCAACAGAATTACTAGGAGAAGAAACTCCCAAGAAAGAAAAGAACCAGAGACAATCTCCTCTGCCACAGGTCTAATGGATATGGATATAAACAAGATGTCAGAGATAGACTTCATGTCAGCAATCATGAAATCAATAGCTAGTCTTGAAAGTAGAATTAGTGACAATATAGAATCTCTAAGTGCAGATATGTGATCTAATCAGGCCAAAATGAAAAATGCTATGAGATGCAGTCCAAACTTGATACTCTAACAACCAGGCTAAATGAGGTAGAAGAACAAATTTGTAATCTAGAAGATAAGCTGATAGAATGGAGGAAGCTGAGGAAGATAGGGAGAGGCAGCTAGGAGCCAAAGAGAATAGACTTAGATCAGTGATGTCATGAAATGTTACAATGTCAGAATTATTGTGATCCATGGTGGGGGTGGGTGGAGAGAGAGAGAAGACTAGAAGGTATATTTGAGCAAATCAAATCTTAAGACTTCCCTAATCTGGGGAAAGAAACAGGCATTCGTGTCCAAGAGGCAGAGAGGACCCCCTCCCAAGATCAATAAAAATAAATCAACACCTGGGCATATAATAGTGAAGTTTGCAAAGCTTTGAGCCAAGGAAACTATTCTGACAGCAGCACAGGGAAGAGGTCTCTTATGTAGAGAGGGAAGAACATCAGAATAACATCAGACCTACCCACAGACAACTGGCAAGCCGCAAATGGCTGGCAAAACATATTCAGCATACTAAATGAAAAGAACATGCCGCCAAGAATACTTTATCCAGCAAGGTTGTCATTCAGAATGGATAGAGAGATAAAGAGTTCCCAGGACTGAAGGAAACTGAAAGAATATGTGACCATCAACCCAGCCTTTCAAGAAATATTAAGGGGGATTCTGTAAAAGAAATAAGACCCCAAAAATTATATAGACCAGAAATTAACAGACACAACCTATAGAAACAGAGACTTTACAGGCAATACAGTGAAACTAAATTCATCTTTCAATAGTTACTCTCAATGTAAACAGGCTGAATGCTCCCATCAAAAGACACATGGTTTTAAATTGGAAAAAAAGCAGGACCCTACTGTCTACATTTTGAACCTAAAGACACCTCCAGATTGAAAATGAGGGAATGGAGAACAATTTACCATTCCAAAGGACCTCAAAAGAAAGATGGAGTAGCAACTGTCATATCAAACAAATTAGATTTTAAACCAAAGTCTATAGTAAGAGATGTAGAGGGACACTATATCATACTTAAAGCATCTATAGAACAAGGAAATCTAATAATTGTAAATATCTGTACTCTCAACATGGGAGTGGCCAACTACATAAACCAACTAACAACCAAAATAAAGAATCTTATGAGTAATAATACATTAATAGTAGGAAAATTCAGCACTCTACTCTCAACAGTAGACAGACCACCTAAGCAGAAGATCAATAAAGAAACAATACCATTGAAGGACATATTGGACCAGATGGACTTTGTAGATAGATACAGAACATCCCATCCTAAAACAACAGAATACTTATTCTTCTCAAGGAAACACGGAACTTACTCCAGAATAGACCACATACTGGGTCACAAATCAGGTCTCAATTGATACCAAAATATTGAGATTATTCCCTGCATATTTTCAGACCACAGTGATTTTAAACTGCAGCTCAACTGCAAAAAAAAATTTGGAAGGAACATAAACACTTCGAGATTTAAAAACATCCTATTAAAGAATGAATGGGTCAACTAGGAATTTAAACAATGCCTGCAAATCAATGAAAATGAAAAAATTGGTTCAGAACCTATGGGATATTGTAAGGAAAACTATATAGCCATCCAAACCTCATTCAAAAATTAGAAAAATAACAAATGCACAAGGTAACCTTACACCTAAAGGATCTAGAGAAAAAATAGCAAATAAAACCTAAACCAAGAAGAAGAAAAATTAGAGCAGAAATCAATGAATAGAAACTAGAGGAATGGTAGAACAGATCAATGAAACTAGAAGCTGGATCTTTGAAAGAATTAATAAGATTGATAAACTTCTGACCAGATTATCCAAAAGAAAAAAGAAAGGACACAAATTAATAATATCATGAACAAAACTGGAGAAATCACGACCAATAATAGGGAAATACAAACAATTATTAGAACTTACTTCCAGTAGCCATATGTCAACAAACTAGGCAAGCTGGAAGAAATTGTTGCATTCCTGGATACTTATAAA
Source organism: Mustela nigripes (assembly GCF_022355385.1). Classification (NCBI taxonomy): domain Eukaryota; kingdom Metazoa; phylum Chordata; class Mammalia; order Carnivora; family Mustelidae; genus Mustela; species Mustela nigripes. The sequence goes on along the minus strand of NC_081575.1, from coordinate 2,751,304 downwards.
CTACCCAGACTAAAACACGAGGAAATGGACGATCTGAACAGACCAACACAAAACAAGGAAACTGAAACAGAAATTAAAAAAAAAAAAACAAAAAAAAAAAAACAACAAGCATCAAGAGCCAGATGGCTTTCCAAGGGAATTCTACCAAACATTTAAGAAGAAATTGTTCATATTCTACTGAAGCTGTTTCAAAAAATAGAAACAGAAGGAAATCTTCCAAACTTGTTCTATAAGGCAAGCATTATCCTGACCCAAAACCAGATAAAGACCCCAACAAAAAGGAGAAATACAGACCAATATCCCTGATGAACATGAATGCTAAAATAGTCAACAAGTTAATAGCCAATAGGATCCAGCAATATATTAAAGGGTTACTCACCAGGTGGGATTTATTCCTGGGATGCAAGGGTGGTTCAACACTCACAAATCAATCAACATGATAGATCACATTAACAAAAGAAGAAACAAGAACCATATGATCCCCTTAATTGATGCAGAAAAAGCATCCGACAAAATACAGCATCTCTTCCTTATTAAAACTCTTCAAAATAGAGCGATAGAGGGAACATACCTCAACATCATAAAAGCCATCTATGAAAAGTCTGTAGTGAGTATCATTCTCAAAGGGGAAAACTGTGAGCTTTTCAACTAAGGTCAGGAACACCAAAGGATGCCCACTCTCACCACTTTTATTGAGCATAATACTAGAACTCCTAGCCTCAGCAATCAGACAACAAAAAGAAATAAAATGCACTCAAGTTGGCAAAGAATAAGTCAAACTCTCTCTCTCTTTGCAGATAACATGATACTATATGTGGAAAACCCAAAGGACTCCACCCCAAAATTGGTAGAACTCATACAGTAATTCAACAACATGGCAGCATACAAAATCAATGCACAGATATCGGTTACATTTCTATACACTAACAATGTGACCGAAGAAAGAGAAATTAAGGAATCAATCCCATTTACAATTGCACCAAAAACCCTAAGATACTGCGGAATAAACCTAACCAAAGAAGTAAAAGATTTGTACACTAGAAACTACAGAACAGTTACAAAAGAAATTGAGAAAAGGAATAGAGATGGAAAAATATTACATGCTTATGGATTGGAAGAAAAACATTGTGAAAATGTATATGCTGCACAGAGCAATCTACACATTCAATGCAATCCCTATTAAAATATCATCAACATTTTTCACAGAGTTGGAACAAACAATCCTAAAATTTGTATGGAACCAGAAAAGACCCTGAATTGCCAGGGGAAAGTTGAAAAAGAAAACCAAAGCTGGGGTCATCACAATGCCTCATTTTAAGCTTTATTACAAAGCTGTGATCATCAAAACAGCATAGTATTGGCACAGAAACAGACATATAGATCAATGTAACGGAATACGAAGTACAGAAAAAACCCTCAACTCTATGGCCAACTAATCTTTGACAAAGCTGGAAAACATATCCAATGTTAAAAAAGACAGTCCCTTCAACAACTGGGTCTAGGAAAATTGGACAACCACATGCAGAAGAATAAAACTGGACCATTCTCTTACACCATACACAAAGATAAACTCAAAATGGATGAAAGACCTAAATGTGATACAGGAATCCATCAAAATCTTAGGGAAAACATAGGCAAGTAGCCTCTTCAACATTGGCCACAGCAACTTCTTTCAAGACATGTCCCTAAAGGCAAGGGAAACCAAAAAAATTGAATTATTGGGACTTCATCAAGTAAAAAGATTCTGCACAGCAAAGGGAACAGTCAACTAAGAGGCAGTCAACTAAGAGGCAACCCTTGGAATGGGAGAAGATATTTACTATGATATTATTGATAAAGGGCTGGTATCCAAGACCTATAAAGAACTTCTCAAACTGATCACCCAAAAGACAAATAATCCAGTCAAGAAATGGGCAGAAGATATGAACATATGCTTATCCAAGTAAGACATAAAATAGCTAACAGACACATGAAAAAATGTTCAACATAACTAGCCATTAGGGAAATACAAATCAAAAACCACAATGAGATACCACCTTATACCAGTTAGGATAGAAGAATTAATAAGACAGGAAACAAGTGTTGGTGAGGATGTGGAGAAAGGGGAACACTCTTATACTGTTGATGGGAATGCATGCTGGTACAGCCAGTCTGGAAAACAGTATGGAGGTTCCTAGAGATATTAAAAATGGACATTGGGAAATGGAGAGAAGTGTGTTGGGGGAAATCAAAGGGGGGGACAAACCATGAGAGACTGAGGACTCTGAGAAACAAACTGAGGGTTTTAGAGGGGAAAGGGATGGGGGGTTGGGTGAGCCTGGTGGTGGGTATTATGGAGGGCACATATTCATGGAGCACTGGGTGTGGTGCATAAACAATGAATTTTGGAACAGTGAAAAAAATAAAATTTAATTTAAAATAATAAATAAATAAACAGCACTTAAAAAAAAAAAAAGCTACCCTATGATCTAGCAATTGCACTACTTGGTATTTGTCACAGGATATAGATGTAGTGAAAAGAAAGGGCACATGCAACCCAATATCCATAACAATAATATCCACAATAGCCAAACTGTGGAAGGAGCTGAGATGCCCTTCAACAGATGAATGGGTAAAGAACATGCAGTTCATATATACAATGGAGTATGACCTAGCAATCAGAAAAGATGAATACCCACCATTTGCATTGACATGGATGGAATTGGAGGGGATTATGCAAAGTGAAATAAGTCAAGCAGAGAAAAATAATTATCATATGGTTCCCCCTCACAATTGCAACATAAGAAATGGCATGAAGAACCACAAGGAAAGGGAGGGAAAAGTGAATGGGAATAAATCAGATAGGGAGACAAACCATGAGAGACTATGGACTCCAGGAAACAAACTGAGGGTTGTGAAAAGGAAGGTAAGTTGGGGGATGGTGTAAGTGAGGGATGGGCATTAAGGAGGGCATGTAATATAATCAGCACTGGGTGTTATAAGCAACCGATGACTTATTGAACACTGCATCAAAAACTATTGAGGTACTACATGTTGGTTAATTGCATTTAAATTTTTAAACTGTCTATATTACCCAAAGCAATGTACACATTTTATGCCATCCCTATCAAAAAACCAACAACATTTTTCACAGAAACAGAACAAACAATCCTAAAATTTGAAAGGAAACAGAAAAGACCCCAAATAGTGGGTGGGGGGATGGGGTATCCCCATGATGGGTATTAAGGAGGGCATGTGTTTTAATGAGCATGGGAGTTATACACAAATAATGAATCATTGAATGCTACACCAAAAACCAATGATATACTGTATGGTGACTAACATAACATTAAAAAAAAAAGGAAAAAGATCCAGAATTGCCAAAGCAATCTTGAGAAACAAAACTGGAACTATCACAATTTCAGACTTCAAGTTGTACTACAAGCTATAGTAATCAAAAGAGTAGGGTATAGCATATACATAGACACGTGATCAATAGGACAGAATAGAACACCCAGAAATAAATCCATAATTATATAGTCAATTAACCTTCAACAAAGGAGGTAAGACTATTTCATGGGAAAAAGAGAGTCTGTCTCTTCAACCAATGGTGTTGGAGAAACCAGAGAGCTACCTGCAAAAGAATGAAACTGGACCGTTTTCTTACACTATACAGAAAAATAAACTCAAAATGGACTAAAGACCTAAATGTGAGACCTGAAACCATAAAAATCCTAGAGGAGAATACAGGCAGTAATTTATCTAATGTTGGCTTTAACAACAGCTTTCTGATACCTCTCCAGAGGCAAAGGAAATAAAAGCAAAAATAAACTGCTGAGACTACATCAAAAGGTTCTGCAGTGAAGGAAAGAATCAACAAAACTAAAAAGCAACCTACTGATATTAAAAATAGAGCTTCCCTATGACCCTGCAATTGCACTACTGGGTATTTACCCCCAAAGATACAGATGTAGTGAAAAGAAGGGCCACCTGTACCCTGATTTCATAGCAGCAATGGCCACAGTTGCCAAACTGTGGAAAGAACCAAGGTGCCCTTCAATGGATGAATGGATAAGGAAGATGTGGTCCATATATACACTATGGAATATTATGTCTCCATCAGAAAGGATGAATACCCAACTTTTGTATCAACATGGATGGGACTGGAGCAGATTATGCTGAGTGAAATAAGTCAAGCAGAGAGAGTCAAGTATCATATGGTTTCGCTTATTTGTGGAGCATAAGGAATAACATGGAGCACATGGGGAGATGGAGAGGAGAAGGGAGTTGGGGGAAATAGGAGGGGGAGACGAACTTCCATGTCTAGTTGTAGAAAGAAGTCCATATTGAAAAGGAGAGTAGGGATGGAGATGTGGTTGGAAATCAAACCCCCAGCACAACTTACCACAAGTGAGACACAGATCATAAGCACAGAGAAGAAAGAGAATCAGACCTCAAACCAGACATCCCTGGCAGTGGGGACCTGCACTAGGAAAACAAGTCCCCATAATATCTGACTTTGAAAACCAGCAGGGTTTAACTCTGGGAACTTCAAAAAAAAACAGCAGGGCTTAACTTTGGTACTTTAAAAATTAACAGATTTATCTCTGGGAAAGCCAGAGGGCAAAAGAAAACACTCCCTGACATTAAAGAACCAGTGTACTAAATAACTCAGCCCAAGACACACCAGCAAATCAGCAGTTTGAAAAATGTCTGGTGAATACATGAAGGAGATATGTTGATTAACTTTAGAACATTTGCCAGAGAGGCATAGATTTTTCTGGGGAATTAAAGGGCTAGAGGGCACCATTTCTTTCTCTCCCCTAGCTGAGACATCCAGATGCTTTCTGGAGCCTAATACCCTCTGTCTACCTTGCTAGTTCCATGTGCCCTGCCCTGGCATTCTTCTGTAGATCCACCCATCGCTTCAGCAGGGATCCCTCCAAAGCAGCTCTTGCCACACCACACGTGACAGGCAGACCCAAATGGGACTGGCAACACTCCAACACTCCCTGGGAAAGGGAATGGATAACCCTAGACACCAGGTGTCTGCAGTTTCTGTAGCTGGGACTCTTACCTAGCCACAGGGAGTAAGACTTGCCCTACAGTGTGCTTGTAGTATAGCAGAGAGGCTAATTGCAAACAGTCAGGCTGAATACTGGTCCCACCTACCAAAATCTCAAAGCAGCTGCATTTAGGCATCTCAACAGCATAGAGGGCAAATGCTAACTAGTGCGTTCACAGCAGCAAAGTGGATAATTGCAGCTGTCTGGGCTGAAGGCAACTGCAGCTCAGCCACAATAGTAGAGTATATGCAGCCCACACAATAAACACCCCTGGAGCCCCTGGTTTTGGTGACAACAAGAGAATATGCTATAGCATACCATAGGACTTCTACTACACAAGGCTACTTCTTTCAAGACCAGAAGATATATCTGACCTACCTAATACATAGAAACAAACACAAAAAGTTAGACAAAATGAGAAGAAATGTGTCTCAAATGGAAAAAGAAACTAAATCACAGTAAAAGAAATAAATGAAATGGAAATAAACAATATGCTTAATAAAGAGTTCAAGGTAATGATCACGGATATTCACTGGACTTGAGAAAAGAGTTTGTGAACTCAGTGAGAACCTAAACAAGGAGACAGAATACATCAAAAAAAGAACCAGTCAGAGCTGAATAATTCAATAATTGAAATGAAAAATACACTAGAGGGAATCAACACTAGATTAGAAGATTCAGAACAGGTCAATGAGCTGGAAGACAAATAATGGAAAGCAACCATGCTGAACAGCAAAAATAAAGAATAATAACAAGAATTGGATACAGAAACTCTGATACATCATTCAGCATAACAACATTATAGAGATCAAAGAAGGAAGAGAGAGAAAAGTGGGCAGGAAACTTATTTGAAGAAATAATAACTGAAAAATTTTTAATCTGAGGAAAGAAACAGATATCCAGATGCAGGAAGCACAGAAAGTCCCTAACAAGATGAACCCAAGAAGACACGTAATAATTAAAATAGCAAAATATAGTGATAAAGAGAGAATTTTAAAAACAGCAAGAGAAAATTAAAGCTACATACAAAGAAAACCCCATAAAGACATCAGCTGATTTTTCAGCAGAAATTTTGCAGGTCAAAAAAAGAAATTTTACAGGCCAATGTACTAAAAGGGAAAAAACCTAGAACCAGGAATGCTCTACCTGGCAAGATTATCATTCAGAACAGAAAAAGAGATAGTTTCCCAGACAGAAGTCAAAAGAGCTCATCCCTGCTATACCAGCCTTATAAGAAATGTAGAGAATTTTTTAAGTGAAAATAAAAGACCATAATTAGAAGTAAGACTACCAGGAACAGAAAAATTTCACAGCAAAAGCAAACATATAGTAAAAGTAGTAATAGTAGATTAATTACTTATAAAGCCAGTATGGAGATTACAACACAAAAGTAATAAAATCATAGTTAAATTTGCAAAATATAGAGATAAGGAAAAATCCAAAAGCAACTAGAGAAAAGAAGTCCCTAACCTAAGGGAAGGCAAATAAGATTAACAGCAGACCTCTCAAGAGAAATTTGGCAGGCTAGAAGAAAGTGGCATTATATATTGTGCTCAAAGGGAAAAATCTATAGTCAAGAATATTCTATCCAGTAAGTCTGTCATTCAGAATAGAAGGAGAGACAGTTTCTCAAACAAAAACTAAAGGAGTTTGTGACCATTAAACCAGCCCTGAAAAAAATATGAAAGGGAACTCCTTGAGTGAGAAAAAAAGACCAAAAGTTACAAAGACAAGAAAAGAACAAGAGAAAAATCTCCAGAAATAATAACTTAACAAGTAATACAATGGAACTAAATTCATATCTATCAATAATCACGCTAAATGTAAATGGGCTAAATGCCCCAATCGAAAAGACATAGGATGTCAGGATAGATATTAAAAAAAAAAAAAAAAAGACCCACTTATATGCTGCCTACAAGAGAATCATTTTATTTTATTTTATTTATTGGGTTATGTTAGTCATCATAAAATATATAATTAGTTTTTGATACAGTGTTCCATGATTCATTGTTTATGTACAACACCCAGTGATCCATGCAATATGTGCCGTCCTTAATGCCCACCACAGGCTGACCCATTCCCTGCACCCCTCTCCTCCAAAACCCTCAGTTTCTCAGAGTCCACAGAAGAGACTCATTTTATACTTAAGACACCTGCAGGTTGAAAGTGAGGCAATGAAGGGACACCTGGGTGGCTCAGTCAGATGGGCAACTGACTCTTGATTTCAGATCAGGCCATGATCTCAGGGTCATATGATAGAGCCTCATGTCAGGATCCCTACTCAGCAGGGAATCCTCTGGAATTCTCTTCCTCTCTCTGTCCCTCCCTCATTCTCACACACACACTCTCTCTCTAAAATAAACAAATAATATTTTTTAAAATGAAGAAGTGAGGGGATGGAGAAGAATTTGTCATAGTAAAGGATGTCAAAAGCCAAAGTAGCCACACTTATATCAGACAAACTAGATTTTGAATGAAAGACTATGACAAGAGTTGAAGGGCATAACGTCAAAATTAAGGTCTCTAATCCAACAAGAAGATCTAAGAATTGTAATTATTTATCTCCCCAATTGGGGAGAACCAAAATACGTAAAATAATTAATAATAAACATAAAAGAAGTCATTGGTAATAATAAAATAACAGTAAGGGACTTTAATACCCCACTTACAACACTGGACAGATCATCGAAGCAGAAGATGAATGAGGAAACAATGGCTGAGTGACACACTGGCCCATATATAATAGACATATTTGGAACATTTCATCCTAAAGCAGAATACACATTTTTTTTAGTGTGCATGGAACATTCCCAAGAACAGATCACACACTAGGTCACAAATCAGCCCTCAACAAGTACAAAAAGATCGAGATCATACCATGCATATTTTCAGACCACAATACTATGAAACTTGAAGTCAGCCACAAGAAAAAATATGAAAAGGCTCAAGTACATGGAGGATAAAGAATGTTTCACTGAAGAATGAATAGATCAACCAGAAAGCTAAAGAAGTAATTTTAAAAATGTATGGAAGCAAATGAAAATTACAACATAAGGGTTCAAAACCTTTGAGAGGCAGCAGAAGTAGTCCTAAGAGGGAGGTATATTCAGTACAGGCCTACCTCAAGAAACAAATATTCCAACCTAACCTTACACCTGAAAGAACTAGGAAAGAATAACAAGTAAAGCCTAAAACTACCAGAAGAAGCAAATATTCAACCTAAACTTACATCTAAAAGAGCTAGAAAAGAATAACAAATGAAGCCTAAAACTACCAGAAGAATCTAATAATAAAAATTAGAGCAGAAATAAATGCTATAGAAACAAATGAACAAACAAACAAACAAACAAACAAAAAAACACAGGAGAACAGAACAACTAAACTAAGAGCTGGTTCATTGAAAGAATTAATGAAATTGATAAATCGCTAGCCAGATTTATCAAAAAGAAAAGATAAATCACCCAAATTAATAAAATCACAAATGCAAGTGATCACAACCAACACTACAGAAAAACAAACATTTTTAAGAGAATATTATGAAAAATTACACATTTGTTCAATAAATTGGGTATTCTGGAAGAAATGGATAAATTCATAGAAATGTATAAACAAACAAAACCGAAACAGGAAGAAATAGAACACTTTCACCAACTGATAACCAGCAAAGAAATTGAATCAGTAATCAAAAAATCTCCCAGCACACAACAGTCCACAGCCACATGACTTCCCAGGAGAATTCCAACAGACATTTAAAGAAGAGCTAATACCTATTCTTCTCAAACTCTTCCAAAAAATAAAAATGAAAAAAAAAAAAAACTTTCTAAAACCATTCTAGGAAGCCAGCATTACCTTGATTCCAAAGGCAGACAAACGCCCCACTAAAAAAGAGAGTTATAGGTCAATATCCCTGATAAACGTGGATGCAAAAATTCTCAATATTAGTATATTGAATCCAACAGTACATTAAAAGAGTCATTCACCACGATCAAGTGGGATTTATTCCCAGGATGCAAGGATGGTTCAATATTTACAAATCAATCAACATCATAAGCAACATTAATAAAAGCAAGAATAAGAACCATATGATCCTTTCAATAGATATAAAAAATACTTTTAACAAAGCAGAGCATTAATTCTTGATTAAAAATCCTCAACAAAGTAAGGATAAAGGGAACATACCTCAACATCATAAAGGCCATATATGAAAGATCCATAGCTAATACAATCCTCAATGGTAAAAAAAAATGAAAGTCTTTCACCTATGGCCAGGAACAAGTCAAAGATGTCAATTCTTACATTACTATATAACATATTACTGGAAGTCTTAGCCTCAGCAATCAGACATCAAAAAGGAAATAAAAGGCATCCAAATCAACAAGAAAAAGTCAAACTTTCAGTACTTGCAGATGACATGATATTCTAAGTAGAAAACCCAAAGATTCCACCAAAAATTTTCTAGAGCTGATACATGAATTCATGAAAGCTTCAGGACAAAAATCAATGTTCAGAAATCAGTTGCATGTTATATACACTGATAATGAAGCAGCAGTAAATGAAATCAAGTAATTGATCCCATTTATAATTGTGGCACCAAAAACCATAAGAAACCTAGAAATAAACCTAACCAAAGAGATAAAAGGTCTGTACTCTGAAAACAATTGAACATTTATGAAAGAAATTAAAAATGACACAAAGGAATAGAAAAACATTCCATGCTCATGATTTGGAAGAACACATATTATTAAAATGTCTATATTACCCAAACTAATCTACACATGTAATGCAATCCCTATCAAAATAGCACCAGCATTTTTCACAGAGCTAGAACAAATCATCCATAAAAAACAATCCTAAAATTTGTATGGAACCACAAAAGATCCTGAATAGCCAAAACAATCTTGAAAAAGAAAAGCAAAACAAGCATCATCATGATTCCAGATTTCAAGCTCTAATACCAAGTTGTAGTCATAAAGTCAGTATGTTACTGGCACAAAAACAGACACATAGATTAATGGAACAGAACAGGCAACTCAGAAATGGACCCACAACTATAAGGTCTACGAATCTGTGACAAAACAGGAAAGAATATCCAAAGGAAAAATGTTTCCAATGAATGGTGTTGTGAATACTGGAGAGCCACATGCAGAAGGAAATTGAACCACTTTTTTACACCATACACAAAAATAAATTGAAAATGGATAAAAGACCTAAACATGAAACAGTCATCAAAATCTGAGAGAAGAATACAGGCAACAACCTCTTTGACCTTGGCTGTAACAACTTCTTACTAGATATATCTCTAAAGGTAGGGGAAACAAAAGCAAAAATAAACTACTGCGACTTCACCAAGATTAAAAGCTTCTGCACAGCAAGGGAAACAATCAACAAAACTAAAAGGCAACCTTTGGGATGGGAGAAGATAGTTGAAAATGATACATCTGATAAAGGGCTAGTATCCAAAATCTATGAAGAACTTGTCAAACTTAACAACCAAAAAACTAATAATCCAGTTAAGAAATACACAGAAGACATGAATGGACATTTCTTCCAAAGAAGACATCCAGATGGGTAATAGACACATGAAAATATGCTGAACATTACTCATCTTCAGCAAAAAAAAACAAAAAACAAAAAACAAAAAACAAATCAAAACTACTATGAAATATCATTTTACACCTTTCAAAATGGCTGAAGTTAACAACAAAGGAAACAACAGATGTTGGTAAGTGTGTGGAAAAAGGTGAACCCTCTTATTCTGTTGGTAGGAATGCAAAGTGATCCTCCACTCTGGGAAACAGTATGGAGGCTCCTCAAAAAGTTAAAAACAGAACTACCCTACAACCCAGAAATTACACTACTAGCTGTTTATCCAAAGAATACAAAAATACTGATTCAAAGAGACACAAGCACCCCAGTGTTTTGTGGCACTATCAACAGTAGCCCAATTATGGAAAGAGCACACAGTTTTTTTATTTTTTAATTTAACTAATTAACATATAGTGTATTATTAGTTTCAGAACAAAACAAACTGAGGGTTGCTGGGGGGAGCGGGGTTGGGAGAAGGGGGGTGGGGTTATTGACATTGGGGAGGGTATGTGCTTTGGTGAGTGCTGTGAAGTGTGTAAACCTGGTGATTCACAGACCTGTACCTCTGGGGATAAAAATATATGTTTATAAAAAATTTAAAAATTTATTTAAAAAAAAGAATAGAGTTCAGTGATTCATCAGTTGTATATAACACCTGTGCTCACTGCATCACGAGCTCAAATCTCAATCAACTGATAAATGAATAAAGCAGTATATACATATATATAATATTTATTATACAAATTACATATTTATAAATATACATAAATATATACAAGGGCACATATATATAATATACATATACATATTATATATGTGTATATAATATTTGCTCATACATTTATATATATTAATTATATATTTATATAAATATACGTTATATGTTATTAAGTAAATATTCATACATAAATGAATAAAGCAGTATAAATATATGTATGTTTATATATATATACATACATAAACACACAATGCAATATTATTCAGACATAAAAAATAATGAAATCTTGGAGGAGTCTAGATGGCAGAGAAGTAGCAGGCTGAGATGATATCAGGTAGCAGGAGATCAGCTAGATAGCTTATCAAACCATTGCAAACACCTACAAATCCAACAGAAGATTGAAGAGAAGAACAGCAATTCTAAAAACAGAAAATCGACCACTTTCTGAAAGGTAGGACTGCCAGAGAAGTGAATCCAAAGCAATGGGAAGATAGACCGTGGGGGGAGGGGCCAGCTCCCGGCAAGCAGCAGAGCAATGGAACACAAAATTGGGACTTTTAAAAGTCTGCTCCACTGAGGGATGTCACTCCAGAGGCTAAACCAGGGTGAAGCCCACACAGTGTCAGTGTGATCCCAGTTCCCACAGGGTCACAGAAGGATAGAGGGTATCTGAGTGTCAAAGAGCTCACAGGTATTAGAGCAGGGAAGCTGGCTACAGAAACAGAGCCGAGGAGTGAGCTCTCAGCTCGGGGTTACCTTGAGCTGATCACAAGACGGGTGAGCTCAGAGCGCGGCCAGAGGCCAGGGAGATATGAGTGATTGATCACTTTTCTCCGAGGGCACACTGAGGAGTGGGGCCCCGAACTCCTAGCTCCTCTGGGCTGGAGACTGGGAGGCCGCCATTTTCATTCCCGTCCTCTGGAACTCTACAGAAAGCCTTCAGGGAACAAAAGCTCCCGAAAGCAAACCCAAGTGGATGATTATCTTGGCCCCTGGTAAGAGCGGTGCAACTCCACCTCTGGCAAAGACACTTGAGAATCACTACAACAGGCTGTTCCCCCAGAAGATCAACAAGAAATGCAGTCAAGACCAAGTTCACTTACCATGGAGAACAGCAGAATTCCAGAGGAGAAAGCAAAGCATGGAATTCATTCTTTAGTCTTCCAGTTAATTAACTGTTTTTCCTCTGATAATCTTTTTTAACTTTTACCCTTTCCTCTTTTAACATTTTTAACTAGTTTATCTTAACAATACCTTTAATTAAAAAAAAATTATCTCTTTTGAACCTTCACTATTATTTTATTCTTCATTGTATCTAACTATTTTTTGTATGCACATAGGGTTTTTTTCTTCTAAAAAATTTGGGGTACAATTTCTTCTAATAGATAAAAATATACCTTAAATCTAGCTCTAGGCTTGTTCTAGGCTCCAGCCCAAACTAATTCTCTCCAATTTTTTTCTTTATTCTCTTAACCAACTTACTTTATCAACTCCTTTTTTAGAATTTAAAAAAAATGTTCATCTTTATAGGCATATTCCATCCCTTCATTGTGTTTACCCTTAGATATGTTTTTCATTCTTTAAAATTTGGGGAGGGGGGTGCCTGGGTGGCTCAGTGGGTTAAACCTCTGCCTTTAGCTCAGGTCATGATCTCAGGCCCCACATAAGGCTCTCTGCTTGGCAAGGAGCCTGCTTCTCTCTTCACCTCTGCCTGCTTGTATGCTTGTGCATTCTATCTCTCTCTCTCTCTCTGACAAATACATAAATAAATAAAATCCTTAAAATTTTAGTAGGTAATTTCTTCCAAGAGACCAAAATACTCCCAAAATTAAGTGGGTGACCCTGTTCTAGTCACCAGTCTAATATATATATATATATTTTTTTTTCTTTTTTATATCTTTTTCTTTGTCTTCCTTTTTTATTTTTTTTCTTTCTGAACTTCTTTTTATCCCTTTCTCCCTCCCATGATTTGGGGTCTCTTCTGATTTGGTAAAAGCACATTTTCCAGGGGTCTTTGACAATCTTTTAGTATTCTATTTGCTCCTTCATATAGCCTTATCTGGACAAAATGACAAGGCAGAAAAACTCACCACAAAAATAAAAAAAGAACAAGAGGTAGTACCAAAGGCTAGGGACCTAATCAATACAGACATTGGTAATATGACAGATCTAGAATTCAGAATGATGATTCTCAAGTTTCTAGCCAGGCTCAAAAAAGGCATGGAAGATATTAGAGAAACCCACTCCAGAGAGATAAAAGCCATTTCTAGAGAAATAAAAGAACTAAAATATAACCAAGTTGAAATAAAAAAAGCTATTACTGAGGTGCAGTCAAAAATGGAGTCTATTACTGCTAGGATAAATGAGGTAGAAGAAAGAATTAGTGATATGGAAGACCAAATGACAGAGAATAAAGAAGCTGAGCAAAAGAGAGACAACTTCTGGACCACAAGGGGAGAATTTGAGAGATAAGTGACACCATAAGATGAAACCACATTAGAATAATTGGGATTCCAGAAGAAGAAAGAGAGAGGGGAGCAGAAGGTATATTGGAGAGAATTATTGAAGAGAATATCCCTAATATGGCAAAGGGAACAAGCATCAAAATCCAGGAGGTGCAGAGAACCCCCCCTCGAAATCAATAAGAATAGGTCCATACCCAATCACCTAATAGTAAAATTTACAAGTCTTAGCGACAAAGAGAAAATCCTGAAAGAAGCCCAGGAAAAGAAGTCTGTAACATACAATGGTAAAAATATTAGATTGACAGCAGACTTATCCACAGAGACCTGGCAGGCCCAAAAGAACTGGCATGATATATTCAGAGCACTAAATGAGAAAAACATGCAGCTAATAATACTATATCCAGCTAGGCTATCATTGAAAATAGGAGAGATTAAAAGCTTCCAGGACAAACAAAAACTGAAAAAATTTGCAAACACCAAACCAGCTCCACAGGAAATATTGAAAACAGTCCTCTAAGCAAAGAGAGAGCCTACAAGTGGTAGATCAGAAAGGAACAGAGACCATATACAGTAACAGTCACCTTACAGGCAATACAATGGCACTAAATTCATATCTCTCAATAATTATCCTGAATATAAATGTGCTAAATGCCCCCAATCAAAAGACATAGTGTATCAGAATGGATAAAAAAACAAAACCCATCAATATGATGCCTAAAAGAAACTCATTTTAGACCCAAAGACACCTCCAGATTTAAAGTGAGGGGATGGAAAACAATTTGCCATGCTAATGGACATCAGAGTAAAGCTGGGGTGGCAATCCTTATAACAGATCAATTAGATTTTAAGCCAAAGCTATAATAAGAGATGAGGAAGGACACTATATCATACTCAAAGTGTCTATCCAATAAGAAGATCTAACAATTTTAAATATCTATGCCCCTATCATGGGAGCAGTCAACTATATAAACCAATTAATATCAAAATCAAAGAAACACATTGGCAATAATACAATAATAGTAGGGGACTCTCCTCAGTGAAATGGACAGATCATCGAAGCAAAAGATCAACGAGGAAATAAAGGCCTTAAATGACACACTGGACCAGATGGATATCACAGATATCTTCAGAACTTTCCATCCCAAAGCAACAGAATACACATTTTTCTCTAGTGTGCACGGAACATTCTCCAGAATAGACCACATCATGGGTCATAAATCAGGTCTCAACTGGTATCAAAAGATTGGAATCATTCCCTGCATATTTTCAGACCACAATGCTCTGAAGCTAGAACTCAATCACAAGAGGAAATTTGGAAAGAACCCAAATACATGGAGACTAAACAGCATCCTTCTAAAGAATGAGTGGGTCAACCAGGAAATTAAAGAATTGAAAAAGTTCATGGAAACAAATGATAATGAAAACACAATGGTTCAAAATCTGTGGGACACAGCAAAGGCAGTCCTGAGAGGAAAATATATAGTGATACAAGCATTTCTTAAGAAACAAGAAAGGTCTCAAAGACACAACCTAACCCTACACCTAAAGGAGCTGGAGAAAGAACAACAAAGAAAGCCTAAACCCAGCAGGAGGAGAGAAATCATAAAGATCAGAGCAGAAATCAATGAAATAGAAACAAACAAACAAAAAAAACCAATAAAACAAATCAACAAAACTAGGAGCTGGTTCTTTGAAAGAATTAATAAGATTGATCAACATCTGGCCAGACTTATCAAAAAGAAAAAAGAAAGGACCCAAATAAATAAAATCATGAATGAAAGAGGAGAGATCAAAACCAACACCAAAGAAATACAAACAATTATAAGAACATACTATGAGCAACTCTATGCCAATAAATTTGACAATCTGGAAGAAATGGATGCATTCCATAGAGACATATAAACTACCACAACTGAACCAGGAAGAAAGAGAAAACCTGAACAGACCCATAGCCAGTAAGGAGATGGAAACAGTCATCAAAAATCTCCAAACAAACAAAAGCCCAGGGCCAGACGGCTTCCCAGGGGAAATCCTACCAAACATTTAAAGAAGAACTAATTCTTATTCTCCTGAAACTGTTCCAAAAAATAGAAATTGAAGAAAAACTTCCAAACTCATTTTGAGGCCAACATCACCTTGATCCCAAAACCAGACAAGGATCTTATCAAAAAAGAGAATTACAGACCAATATCCTTGAGGAACACAGATGCGAAAATTCTTACCAAAATGCTAGCTAATAGGATCCAATAGTACATTAAAAGGATTATTCACCACGACCAAGTGGGATTTACTCCAGGGCTACAAGGTTGGTTGGACATCCACAAATCAATCAATGTGATATAATACATTAATAAAAGAAAGAATAAGAACCATATGATACTCTCAATAGATGCTGAAAAAGCATTTGACAAAGTACAGCATCCCTTCCTGATCAAAACTCTTCAAAGTGTAGGGATAGAGGGCACATACCTCAATATTATCAAAGCCATGTATGAAAAACCCACCACAAATATCATTCTCAATGGAGAAAAACTGAAAGCTTTTCTGCTAAGGTCAGGAACACAGCAGGGATGTCCATTATCACCACTGCTATTCAACATAGTACTAGAAGTCCTAGCCTCAGCAATCAGACAACAAAAACAAATTAAAGGCATCTAAATCAGCAAAGAAGAAGTCAAACTATCACTATTTGCAAAGGATATGATAACTATATGTGGAAAACCCAAAAGATTCCACTCCAAAACTGCTAGAACTTATACAGGAATTCAGTAAAGTGTCAGGATATAAAATCAATGCACAAAAATCAGTTGTATTTCTTTACACCAACAACAAGACAGAAGAAAGAGAAATTAAGGAGTCAATCCCATTTACGATTGCACCCCAAACCATAAGATACCTAGGAATAAACCTATCCAAAGAGGCAAAGAATCTATACTCAGAAAACTATAAAGTAGTCATGAAAGAAATTGTGGAAGACACAAAGAAATGGAAAAATATTCCATGCCCTTGGATTGCAAGAACAAATATTGTGAAAATGTCTATGCTACCTAAAGCAATCTACACATTTAATGCAACCCCAATCAAAATTCCACCCATTTTTTTTCAAAGAAATGGAACATATAATCCTAAAATTTTTATGGTACCAGAAAAGACCTTGAATAGCCAAAGGAATATTGAAAAAAAAAGCCAAAGTTGGTGGCACCACAATTCTGGACTTCAAGCTCTATTACAAATCTGTCATCATCAAGACAGTATGGTACAAAAACAGACACATAGATCAATGGAACAGAATACAGAGCCCAGAAATGGACCTTCAACTCTATGGTCAACTAATCTTTGACAAAGCAGGAAAGAATGTCCAATGGAAAAAAGACAGCCTCTTCAACAAATGGTGTTGGGGATATTTGACAGCCACATGCAGAAAAATGAAATTGGACCATTCCCTTACACCACACACAAAAATAGACTCAAAATGGATGAAGGACCTCAATGTGAGAAAGGAATCCATCAAAATCCTTGAGGAGAACACAGGCAGCAACCTCTTTGACCTCAGCTGCAGCAATGTCTTCCTAGGAACATCGCCAAAGGCAAGGGAAGCAAGGGCAAAAATGAACCATTGGGATTTCATCAAGATCAAAAGCTTTTGCACAGCAAAGGAAACAGTTAGCAAAACCAAAAGACAACTGCCAGAATGGGAGAAGATATTTGCAAGTGACATATCAGATAAAGGGCTTATATCCAAAATCTATAAAGAGCTTAGCAAACTCAACACCCAAAGAACAAATAATCCAATGAAGAAATGGGCAGAGGACATGAACATGAACAGACATTTCTGCAAAGAAGACATGCAAATGGCCAACAGACACATGAAAAAATGTTCCACATCACTTGGCATCAGGAAAATACAAATAAAAACCACAATGAGATAACCACATTACAGCACTCAGAATGGTTGAAATTAACAAGTCAGGAAATGACAGATGCTGGCGAGGATGCGGAGAAAGGGGAACCCTCCTACACTGTTGGTGGGAATGCAAGCTGGTGCAACCACTCTGGAAAACAGCATGGAGGATCCTCAAAAAGTTGAAAATAGAGCTACCCTATGACCCAGAAATTGCACTCCTGGGTATTTACCCTAAAGATACAAATGTAGTTATCTGAAGGGGCATGTGCACCCGAATGTTTATAGCAGCAATATCCACAATAGCCAAACTATGGAAAGAACCTAGATGTCCAACAGATGAATGGATAAAGAAGATGTGGTATATATATATAATGAAATACTATGCAGCCATCAAAAGAAATGAAATCTTACCGTTTGCAACACTGTGGATGGAACTAGAGGGTATTATGCTTAGTGAAATAAGTCAATCAGAGAAAGACAACTATCATGTGATCTCCCTGATATAAGGAAGTGGAGATGCAATGTAGAGGGTTTGGGGGGTAGGAAAAGAATAAATGAAACGAGATGGTATCAGGAGGGAGACAAACCATCAGACTCTTAATCTCACAAAACAAACTGAGGGTTGCTGGGGGGAGGGAGGTCGGTAGAGAGTGGTGGGTTTATGGACATTGGGGAGGGTATGTGCTATGGTGAGTGCTGGGAAGTGTGTAAACCTGGCGATTCACAGACCTGTACCCCTGGGGATAAAAATACATTATATGCTTATAAAAAAATAAAAAAGAATTTTAAAAAAATAATAAAATCTTGTCATTTGTGAAGATGTAGGTGAAGCTAGAGTATATTATGTGAAGTGAAATAAATCAGTGAGAGAAAAACAAGTACCATATAATTTCACTTATATGTGGAATTTAAGAAATAAAACAGATGAACATAGGAGGGAAAAAAAGAGAGGCAAACCATAAAACATATTCTTAACTATAGAGAACACATTGATGGTTACTGGAAAGGAGGTTGGTAGGTATTGGTTAAATAAGGATGGGGATTAAGGAGGACACTTGTGAGCAGTGGGTGTTCTTTGTCAGTGACGAACCACTAAATTCTACACTTGAAACTATTATTACATTGTATATTAACTGAGTAGAATTTAAATAAAAACTTGGAAAAAAGTGGATAAGATAATGTGGCAAATGGAATTTTTTTGTTGTTGTTGTTGTTTTTTTACTTTATTTTTTCTTATTGTGTTATGTTAGTCACTATACAGTACATCATTAGTTTTTGATGTAGTGGAAGAATAAACATTGTTAAAATGTCTATGCTGCCTAGAGCAATTGATAGTTTCAACACCATCCCAATCAAAATACCAACGACATTTTTCAAAATGCTAGAATAAACAGTCCTAAAATTTGTATGGAACCAGAAAAGACTCCAAATCATCAAGGAAATGTTGAAAAATAAAAACAAAGCTGGGGGCATCATGTTGCCTGATTTCAAGCTATATTACAAAGCTATGACCAACAAGACTGCATGGTACTGGCACAAAAACAGACAGACCAGTGGAACAGAATAGAGAGTCTAGATATGGACTTTCAACCCTACAGCCAACTAATCTTTGACAAAGCAGGAAAAAATATATGATGGAAAAAAGTCTCTTCAATAAATGATTCTGGGAAAATTGGACAGCCACATGCAGAAGAATGAAACTGGACCATTCTTTTACACTATACACAAAGGTTAAACTCAAAAGACATGAAAGACCTCAGTGGGAGACAAGAATCCATCAAAATCCTAGAGGAGAACATAGGCAGTAACTTCTTCAACATCAGCCACAGCAACTTCTTTCAAGACACGTCTCCAAAGGCAAGGAAAACAAAAGTGAAAATGAACTTTCAGAACTTCATCAAGATAAAAAGATTTTGGACAGCAAAGGAAACAGTCAACAAAACAAAGAGGTTTGCAAATGAAACTACAAAGGGCTGATATCTAAGATCTATAAAGAACTTCTTAAACTCAGCATCCAAAAATCATGTAATCAAGTCAAAAAATGGTCAGAAGACATGAGAAGACACTTCTCCAAAGAAGACATACAAATGACTAACAGACACATGAAAAATTGTTCATCATCATTAGCCATCAGGGAAATTAAAATCAAAGCCACATTGAGATACCACCTTATATCAGTCAGAATGGCAAAAATCAACAAGGCAAGAAACAACTTGTTGGAGAAGTAGTAGAGAAAAGGGAGCCCTCTTACACTGTTGGTGGGAATGTAAATTGGTGCAGCCACTTCAGAAAACAGTGTGGAGGTTCCTCAAAAAATTAAAAATAGAGTTACCTTATGACCCAGCAATTGCACTGCTGGGTATTTGCCCCAAAGATACAGATGTAGTGAAAAGAAGGGCCATATATACCCCAATATACACCCTAATGTTCATAGCAGCCATGTCCACTATAGCCGAAGTGTGGAAAGAGTCAAGATGCCCTTCAACAGACCAATGGATAAATATGTGGTCCATATACACAATGGAATATAACTCAGCCATCAGAAAGGATGAATACCCAACTTTTGCATCAACATGGATGGGACTGGAGAAGGTTATGCTGAGTGAAATAAGTCAAGCAGAGAGAGTCAAATTATCATATGGTTTCACTTATTTGTGGAGCATAACAAATAGCATGGAGGGTATTAGGAGAAGGGGAAAATGAAGGGGAAGAAATCAGAGTGAGAGACAAACCATGAGAGACTATGGACTCTAGGAAACAAACTTAAGGTTTTAGAAGGGAAGGGTTTGGGGGTGATGGGTGAGCCTGGTGAAGGGTATTAAGGAAGGCATGGATTGCATGGAGCACTGGGTATTTTATGCAAATGGATTTTTTCAACACAAAAGAACATCATTAAGAAAGTATAAAAACAAAAAGACAAAAAGAAGCAGCTCTGCTAAGTATCAGAACTACCAGCATATACCACATAGTTGTAAGTTGAATTGTTTTATTCTTTTTATTTTTAAGCATGGGACACTGGACTCAGAAACAAGGTGAGGGTTTTGGAAGGGATGGGGGTGGGGGGATGGGTTAGCCTGGTTGTGGGTATTGGAGAGGGCATATATATCATGGAGCACTGAGTGTGGTGCATAAGCAATGAATCTTGGAACACTGAAAAAATAAAAAATAAATAAATAAAAGTGTAAAAAATTTTTTAAATGAGAGAAAAGAAAAAAAAAGATTTTATTTATTTATTTGACAGAGAAAGACACGGGGAGAGAGGGTACACAGCAGGGGGAGTGGAAGAAGGAGAAGCAGTCTTCCCACTGAACAGGGAGCCCAATATGGGGCTCGATCTCAGGACCCTGGGTTCATGAACCTGAGCTAAAGGCAGACACTTAATGACTGATACACCCAGACATCCCTTTTTATTTCTAACAAACACAAATACAGTGCCAACCCTAATATTTAGATCCAGGGTTTTAGTAGTCTCACCCTTCCAAAGGGCTGGCAAGACATATTCAGGGCATTAATGAGAAGAACATGCAGCAAGAACACTTTATCCAGCAAGGTTGACATTCAAAATGGATAGAGAGATAAAGAGCTTCCAAGACTGGCAAGGTTTGAAAGAGTATGTGACCACCAAGTTGGCACGACAAGAAATATTAAGGGGAGTTCTATAAAAGAAGAAAGAACCCAAGAGTGAAATAGAACAGAAAATTATGGAGACAATCTATAGAAACAAGGACTCCACAGGCAACATGATGTCAGTAAAAATGGGTCTTTCAATAATTACTTTCAATGTGAATGGCCTAAATGCTCCCATAAAATGACACAGGGTTGCAGGTTGGATAAAACAACAGGACCCATCCATATGCTGTCTACAAGAGTCCTATTTGGAATGTAAAGATACATCCAGACTGAAAGTGAAGGGATGGAGAAACATCTTTCATGCCAATGGACCTCAAAAGAAAGCTGGGGTAGCAATTCTCATGTCAGGTAAATTAGACATTAATCTAATTTAATTTGAAGGTAGCCCTTCAAAAAAGTTTCAAATTCCCTTATATTAAATCTAGCACTACTTTGGTTTTCTCAAGGAGGATCTCTTGAAGTCCTCTTTAATATAATCAGTAAAAGATTTGGCTATCTGATTTTCTAAGCACCAGTAGGATGTAAACAAAGCAGTGTAAACAGGAGAGACTGCAACTAACACTGAGCATGGAGACACACACAAAAAATATATAAATATAGAATTAACATAATGAATGTTCTCTATGATGATCTTAAAGCTACAAAGGACAGGGACAGTGGTGTTCAAAATTTTTATTTAAGATTATAATAAAAGTTTCAATAAATTCTTAAAGAACCTTATTCTCAGAGTTAAAATTTAACAGGATTTAGGACTTGAAAAAATAAAGTTCATTTATTTAGCATTTACATCTTATTTAGAACATCTGGCATAACCCAATGAAATCCGATACATAAGAAATTAATAAAACAGAATTAGCCTGTTTTTTCAGACTGGAGTAAAGAACAAAAAGGGCCTCATTATCCATGTTTCTAAGGACATATTAGTCCAGTTCTATAGCCTTCAGCCTCAGAAATTACTTTTGAAATTTCTGATAGATGGAAAGAGTATATTAAGATAAGCCTGCAAAAATAATTAGGAATAAGTCCTAACACTTTCAAGAATATGGGGTAGTAGCCAAGTGTAAAACATAAGACAAAAGCCACCACCAAATAATAAAATATACTGTGTAATACTTAAATATTTTAAGGCTCAAGAGGATCATTGCTATTACTAATATTCTCTGAATTAGATAGGGTTTTAAAATTGAATGAAGTTTCATACAGCTGAGGAACACAAAGTTTGGGGACAGGAGGACTAATAAATAAGGCTGCCAAGATGGGTAGAGGCTGGGTTACATTGGATCGGAAAAAATCATTTAAGGAATTTGGGCTTTAGTCTAGGGAAAATAGGAATCCATTAAATGACCTAGAATAGCTATGACTCAACATACACTGTGGAATATTGGTTACAGAGCAGAGGTTAGTTTGGGTGGGAGCAAGACTTTAGAAAGTAAGACCAACTAGAGACTTTTGTAATAGTACAAGTGGAAGACAATATTGGATTAAACTAAGGTGGTAGCTGGAAAGTTGTGGGAAAGTAGATGAATCCTAAAGATGTGGGAGGTAGTAATTACATACCTTGGAAAATAGTTCAATCTAGAAATCAAAGAGTAGAAAATTGGCAGAGATGATTTCAGTGTCTTGCTTGCGCAATGGGGTGCATAGTGGTGTTATTGACTAAGGATAATGGAAGACTAGCATATCATGTTTGTTGTTTTTGTTGTTGTTAAGAGTAAGGGAGGGAGATGGAGATGATAAAACTAATTTGGACATACTTAGATTAAGGAATTTATGGGTAGCCAAGTAGACATGTCCAATGAATAGATGTTGAATATAGAGGAATTCAGATGTTGAATATAGAGGAATGACACTCAAGAGAAATTAGGAATGATAATTGAGGTGAGAGTCATTGGTATATATAAAAGGTTATGATGTCATGGGGATAGATTAAATCACTCAGTATCTGTATGGTAAGAACACTTAGAACAAAACAAAGAAAAACACCAACACATGTGTGAACAAAGGAAAATATTACCCAAAAGATCTTTATATCACACAGGCATTTCATACAGCTGTGTAATAGTATGGAAAATACTATAGTAAGCACAGCCATAAAAGTATGAAGAAAATCAGGTGTAGTATTTACTGCTGGTACTATGTCCAGATCTTTTTTCCTGGGCCAGTGAAACTGTCGCTCTACTACTTCAGAGTATTTTAACATTGGCTGAAAAATGCCTGGGAGGTTATGCCTTCCTCCAGTTAGCCCACAGGCCATGGCTGATTAGGAAGAGGCCATAGAAGTCCAGCCCCTTGCCTGAGGGGGGCCAAATCTGTAGAGCCATTCAACCCCATGGGGTCAAATGGAGGCTACACTTCAAGTGAAATCACATCTTTGCTTTGCTTTCCTTCCTTCCCTATCTTGCTTTCCTTGCTTCCTACAAGTTTCTCTGAGAGCACTCTCTATAAATTATTTGCTTTTGGATTCTTGTCTTGGGCCCGTTTAGAGAACTTAATCTAAGAAACAGGGAATTGTGATGTCTCTGAAATAAAAGAAAGAATTGTTCTTAAACCACATATTTATATTTTATGCATGTTTATATGTGTGTGTTTTTTTTATTTCATAAAAAAGGTGTTGAGGGAGAGAAAAATCAACAACTTTGAATGTTACTACATGCTACTAAAAACTTTTAAAAAGTTGGGTAATATAAGAATAGACAAGTGTTCATTTCAGTAACAGAGCCAACACTGGCCATCTTAGTTGCATAAATTGCTTTAGAGTCATGAGGCTCAAAGTCAGACAGCACCACTGGAAAAATGGATGAGAGGTGAGTAAGTAGAGACAGTAAAGAAAACTGCTTTTTCAGGAAGTAGGACTGTGAAGAGGAGGAAATATTTAAGGTACTATTGGTGGACAGATTTTTAAATTTAACATGGGAGATTCTTGATCACATTTAAATGCTAATAGGACAGAGCCAATAAAATGGGACAAGTTGGAGATCTCAGACAGAAAAAAAAATGAGTACAAACGGCTGGAAAGAACTGCTTTTAAGAAGTTACAGAGTGGGGGGCGCCTGGGTGGCTCAGTGGATTAAGCCGCTACCTTCGGCTCGGGTCATGATCTCGGGGTCCTGGAATCGAGTCCCGCATTGGGCTCTATGCTCAGCAGGGAGCCTGCTTCCCTCTATCTCTCTCTCTGCCTGCCTCTCCGTCTGCTTGTGATCTCTCTCTGTCAAATAAATGAATAAAATCTTTAAAAAAAAGAAGTTACAGAGGGAATTTAAACATGAGCTAAGGAGCTGCTCAAGAAGACCCCTGAGATCTCTTTCTACCTTGTAATTTTGAGCTGATGATTTTTTAAAAAAATACAATATAAATTCAATTAGCCCACATATAGTACATTATTAGTTTTTGGTGTAGTGTTCAATGATTCATTAGTTGCATATAAGACCCAGTGCTCATCACATCACATGCCCTCCATAATTGAATTTACATTAGAAAAATAAACAAATAAATTGAAATATAGCTCAGATGCCCTTCAATGGACGAATGGATAAGGAAGATGTGGTCCATATACACTATGGAGTATGATGCCTCCATCAGAAAGGATGAATACCCAACTTTTGTAGCAACATGGACGGGACTGGAAGAGATTATGCTGAGTGAAATAAGTCAAGCAGAGAGAGTCAATTATCATATGGTTTCACTTATTTGTGGAGCATAACAAATAGCATGGAGGACATGGGGAGTTAGAGAGAAGGGAGTTGGGGTAAATTGGAAAGGGAGGTGAACCATGAGATACTATGGACTCTGAAAAACAATCTGAGGTGTTTGAAGGGGTGGGGGGGGGGAGGTCGGGGTACCTGGTGGTGGGTATTATAGAGGGCACGGATTGCATGGAGCACTGGGTGTGGTGCAATAATAATGAATACTGTTATGCTGAAAATAAAAAAAAATTTAAAAATAAAATAAAATAAAATGTAATGTCTAAGTATCAGGGACCAGAGTACCTCTAGGAAAAAAATATAAAAAGTTTTGGTCTAAGGCAAGAATTTATCACAATTTTCTTTTGTTCTAGGAGGTAAGGGTTCTTACCCGCCAATATCCTGCTTCACAAAGTCCCCAGGTTCTTGTCGTCTTGATTCCCCCTGGCCAGTTATTCCAGGAAAAATATTAATCAGAAAAAGAAACCCAAGGCTGGTTGTGTAGAAGTGACTCATCTGTGTGACTATCATTTTCTTAGGCACCAACTTGGAGAGACCTGTGAGATCCCTATTCAGGGAAAAGAGGAAGGAGAAGGGGTGGAAGACAAAAAAGAAAAAAAGGTTTAAAAAAAGGTTTTATTCAATTATATTAGAGCCATTTAACTTTCCTAGTATCTAGTTATTAAATGATTAATGTAACAATCCCCTTTCCCTAGTTCATCAATGCTACCAAAATTCATTCCCCACATACTCCTTTCTTGAATATACCAAAGTCCATCCAATAAAGAGTAAAGAGCTCTAAATCAGTAATTCAGAGTCTTGGGTTATACTTTCATCTCTTTCCCTGTCTTCTCAGTTTTAGTTACTTTTTCATAATTTCATAAGAATTTAAAATACTCTCTCATGTCTTCATATTATTTTCCCCCAATCCTATTTGATCTTTACTCTCACAAATGTCTTTGTCATAGTTCACTGTGTAATATTGTAGGAAATATTAGAATATTAAGATCTGAACTCTCTTTATAGCATTTGTGGGATTAATTCTCATTTCAATACAGTTATGCAATTTTCCAAAAGATCAAAGTTCTTAGGGTAGATGAACTGTTTCCTCTGAATCAGGCTGAGAAAATGCTGAGTGATGAGACACCATGGCACTAGAATAGGAAAATAATGATTCCCCATAAATGTTTGAGGGTAAAGTCAGCCCCATTTAGGGACCACAACATAAGAAATCCAAGTCTATCTTCCTAGTACAGAAGACCCTAAAAGGTCAGCAAGTTATACTGATGATAGAATTAGATGATTTAGAGTTGCCTATGTGTAAGGTTATTTTATGAACTCTGGACTAGTGGATGTTTACCTAAGACATGGAGTTAAGAAAGCAATATAAAGTGGCACTTTTTTGCTATCTCTGAACCTCATGGCTTCTTTGAATCTGAGACATTGACCACTAGAAGGAGACCTAATTCTGCAACAAAACCATACTCTTTTTAAGTCTTATCAGTGACTTAACTTCCAAAGAGAATGAAAGTCTTTAAAACTCTTTTCCCAAGGAAAGTTTAGGTAAGGGACTAATATGTAATACAGATACATGCTGGAGAGCCATTATAGTTGATAAGAAGATAAACAACAAGTCTTTTTAAATTTATCCTATCCCAAAGAATGCAGCCACTAGGTCATATATTCAATTGTCTTCTTGAATCTTTGTGACGAGAAAACATCTACTTTGAGTTGCTGCCTAGGCATTTTATAATACAGCAACCTTGCTCATACCCAGAGTCTGGACATTTAGGCAAGGACCCAAGCTTAGGATTCCCACTACAAGTTCCTGCTTTGCTTCTTCTAGGGTATCATTCAAAATGACCACTATGAAGGCAGATGCTGAACTGACTTAGCCACCTAGGCACCCCATAACATTTTGTTAACAAACATTATAATACATGTGAAGACATTTATGTATAAAACTATTTGACTACATTGGTCAGAAAACCATAGCACATGAGCCTAATAATCACTGTACAAGACAAAATAGCCTTGGTAAACACTTAAGACATTACACATGATCAAGGGGCACCTGGGTGGCTGGTTGATTAAGTGTCTACCTTTGGGTCAGGTCATGATCTCAGGGTCCTGGGATCAAGCCCTACATTGTGCTTTCTGTTCAACAGCCTACTTCTCCCTCTGCCTGCCACTCCCCCTGCTTGTACTTCTCTCTGTGTCAATTAAATAAATAAAATCTTTTTTTAAAAATCATGCATGATCAAAAGCATGCCACTTGACTGTTGCACAACAGTGTAAATACCTAACACTACTAAACTGCATATTGAAAAGTGGTTAAGATTTTTTATGTGCTTTTTAACCACAATTAATTTTTTAATTAAAAAATGTTACTGGAGGGGCGCCTGGGTGGCTCAGTGGGTTAAGCCTCTGCCTTCAGCTCGGGTCATGATCCCAGGGGCCTGGGATGGAGTCCCGCATGGGGCTCTCTGCTCAGTGGGGAGCCTGCTTCTCCTCATCTCTCTCTCTGTCTGTCTCTCTGCCTATTTGTGATCTCTCTCTCTGTCAAATAAATAAATGAAATCTTTAAAAAAAAAGTTAAAAAAAATGTTACTGGAATGGGTAGCTTTAGCAAGTTAGCAAATATATACAAAACAGTCCCCAATCCTGGTATATATACACACAGAAATGTGGCACATTAGCAGGTATTAGCATTAAATGAACATATAACCATGATACATGCTCAGGTGACCATCAAAAAAGTGCAAACAAGGACTGTAGGACAAGTGCACACAAGGACTGTAGGACAGAAGACCCTTAAAATTGTTCTTCTGACAAGCTTGATGAATTTTCAAGTGACCATAATGCATAAACTGAAAGCCATAACACTTAAAGGGCCTGCAAACATGACAAATATTCATGTAGCTATAAACAATTATAGTATGCTTAGACAACCATGATGTATGTGAAGAGGTATTGGTATATCAGCCCTTAATCATGATGTGTGAACACACACTGTGTGTACCGTAGCACCCATGATCAGGAATTGAGTGACATGGTTTAGGAGCAGATAGGCATACTAGTAGAGTAGACTGCCATGATGCAGAAACAGAAGGCCATGGTCCAACTGTAGGCAAACATGCTCAAAATATTTCTCCCTGGAGCAGAGAGATAAGATATAGAGACAAGTGGCCACAATGAAGAACTAGTATCTCTTTAGTAATGATGACCAATAGGCAATAAATAGCTATCTACAGCATATGAACAAAGAAGTATAGCACATACATCTGTAATGAATAAGCTGAAAATTCCAGCAAAGGAACATCATATGATGACATGGGCATTTAAACAACTATGCTGCATTAACAGAATGTAATACTAATAACAGTTTTAAAGTTGATATAAAGAAGCCAAGCCACATTGCAAAAGTAGGCAACCCTGGTATATGGTCCTGTAAGTACAGCACATGGATAAACACCAATGACATATGAACTTACAATCAATAAACGTATTCAGATAACCATGGACACAATAGCAGATGCTTGTGATAGGAGCAGATTGACAATGAAATAGGAGGGGATAACCCTTGGGAAGGCTCAGATAATCTTGGTGTTATAATGGATTATCCATGGTACATGAGCACACAAATTTGACAAATGCTCAAGCCACCATACTACATGATTGCATAGCCAAAATAACAAATGCTTACTCAACCAATTCACTTTGCTCAAGAGCTAAAGGAAAGTACAAGTAACAAACTAGAAGGAATTACTATCTACAAGCTGATGACTTATAAATTAATATCTCTACCCCCATTACCTCCTGCAACCCACATCTGCACTTAGATGTCTGAGAAGCATCTTAAACCTAATGTGTTAAAATCTGAGGTTCAGATATCAATCTCCCCACACATACAAACCTGGTCCCCCTGTAGTCTTTCCAATATCAGGTAATGGTAATTACCCGTCCATTTGCTCAGAGTAAAAGCTCTGATGTCATTCTTGATTCCTCTTTTAGTCTCATATCCCACATCCAATCTGTCAGCAAGTCTCATTGGCATTCCATTTAAAAAGAAACATGTTCAAAATAAAACCACTCATCATCACCTCTACTGCTATTACTCGGCATCTTTTGCTGAGATCATTGCAAAAGCCTCTTAACTGGGCTTGGTGACTCTGACCCTGCTTTCCTAAAATCTTGTCTCTATACAACAGAGTGAACTTTAAAAGTGTAAAGTCAGATCATGTCTCTCTTCTGCTCAAAATCCAATTTCTCCCCAGTTCAAAAGCTATGTTATGATCTACAAGGACCTACGTAATCTAATCTCCAGATAGCTGGATAACCTTATCCTCTACTATCCTCCTCTCTCACTCACTCTACTTCAGCCACTGTGACTTACTTCCTTGTTGTCAGTTGGATATAACAGGCATGCTCCAGCCCTAGGGCCTTTGCAAATGCTATTGCCTCTACTGGGACTATTTTTCTATCTAATTTCCAGATAGTTTTTTCCTTCTCTCACTTTGTGGTTTTGCTCAAATGTCTCCTTTCCCAATGAGACCTTCCCTGATGACCCAATGTAAAACTTCAATACTTCCTTACATCCTGGAAACTTCCTATGCAGTTGCCTGTTCTATTTTTCCTCATTTGCACTTCTTTTCTTTCTTTTCTAAATTAAACTTATTTTATTTTTATTTATTTTTAAAAAGATTTTATCTATTTATTTATTTATTTAACAGAGAGAGAGAGAGAGAGAGAGAGAGAGAGAGATCACAAGTAGGCAGAGAGGCAGGCAGAGAGAGATGGGGGGGAAGCAGGCTCCCTGCTGAGCAGAGAGCCCAATGCAGGGCTCCATCCCAGGACCCTGAGATCATGACCTGAGCTGAAGGCAGAGGCTTAACCCACTGAGCCACTCAGATGCCCCTTATTTATTTTTTAACTTAAGCTCAATTAGCCAACATATAGTACATCATTAGTTTTTGATATAGTGTTCAGTGATTCATTAGTTGCTATAAAACCCAGTGCTCATCACATCATGTGCCCTCCTTAATGCCCATTACCCAGTTACCCCATTCCCCCCCACCTCCCTTTCCACAACCCTCAGTTTGATTCCCAGAGTCAAGAGTCTCTCATGATTTGTCTCCCTCTCTGATTTCTGCTTTTTCCCTCTCTTCCCCTATGATCCTCTGCACTATTTCTTATATTCCACATATGATATGAGTGAAACCATATGACAATTTTCTTTCTCTGATGGACTTATTTCATGTAGTAGAATACCTCCAGCTCCATCCATGTAAATGTAAATGGTAGGTATTCATCCTTTCTGATGGCTAAGTAATATCTCATTTGCACTTCTAATATATATTTCATGTATTTTTGTTATTGGCTGTTACTCCAGTACAATATAAGCTCAGTAGGGACAAGGAATTTTGTTTGTCTTATTTACAGATATATGCCCAATGCACAGAACGCTGATAAATAATGCATACTTAATAAATAGTTAATGAATGAATGTTATTTTGAAAAAGTCACATCAATAAATGAGGTAAGATAGTATAAAAATCACCTTCATACTACCAGATCAAGAGACTACTCAGAACTACCAAATACTAGTCATGTTAGGCCTTAAAGACTTCCTTCTTCAGTGTAAAATAAGAATAATAATATTCATAAAAATTATAGATTAATAATACACATAAAATGCCTGACTAAAGACATGCTCCCTGGATAGGTCTGCTGTTAGATCCTGTTCAAATACAAATTCATTTTATCACAAACTTTTGAGTATCTACCATGTACAAGGCACTGACACAGCACCTCCTTCAACTAGGATTCCTAAAACTTCTTTATCTCAGTGCCTAGAAACAACCAGATACTGATATTCCACCCACCAACTCCCCACTTGGATGCCATGAGGCACTACCTGCTGGAACTTTAACTGAACAGAGGCATCCCAAATGCTGCTATTCAGATACTGTAAAGCCAACTCTGACATTTCTTTGCCTCAGTTTGTCACAAAAGTTTTATTTGAGGCCATCTAATTCTACTTAGCCTCAAAGCATTGCCATTATTATAAGCTTTAAAGCCATAAATATTATTATAAGCTTTGAACCCAGAAATATCTGCCAATTCTTGATATGCCACACAGCAATCTGAGATTGGATGAATGACTTGACTCAACATTTACATCTATAAAAAGTTGATAATGATAATACTGCCATATAGGAGTGTTGTAAGAATTAAATGGCATAATTCATGGGCATAATTAAGCATTATGTTTGACATGTAATAATCCTTGGTCACTGTAAACTACAGATCAATTCCTTGACCTCTTGCCCTCCAGTGAGCCTCAGCTTTACCCTAATCTAGTCACTTATTCTCATGGTCATATCATTAATCTTGTCATTACAAATCCATGAACTCAAATAACTATCTGATCACAACTTTTCCAACCATTTTCATCCAGTACCTTTAAGCTGTTAATTATTCTGCCTAATTATTCTATTAGGGTTAACCCTAATCATCAATCCCTTGATCCTACCACCTTTCAATTGCATATTACCACCTTCATGTTCTTACTTCCTTTCTTGTATTACTTGGGTTACATATGTAGTCCATAATATCAACAAAACCATCCTCTGGTATGTGTCTTCAACACACTTTCCTCTCTCTTACTCTTTTGTAACTGCCTGGAAAAACATAAACCAGCACTGACCACAACCTTCTCCTCTGAAAGTCCTTGAATTCCATGTTACCACCCTAGTTACACTACACCTCTGACCATTTATATTCTATCTCCTTTGTGGGCTTCCCCTTTAAAGGGATACCTCTAAAATTTTCCCTGGCTTGGGATTAATACAATTCAAAATATATTTCCTATCAGACACAAATGATGAAATATCTATAATCTCTACCAAAAAAAAAAGCTTAAAACATCTATGGAGAACAGAATATTAGGAATAGTAAAGTGGGAGACTTGAAAAAGAACCAAATATAATTTCTGAAAATAAAAATACTTTGAAAAGTAAAGCATACATCTTAGTATGACACATACAACATATAAATAGAAACAGATTGCATAACTTCTGTTTTAGAAGAGGAGAAAAAATAAAATGACTTAAGAAATGCCAATCCACATAAGAAATAAAAGAAAAAAATATTAAATAGGCATACTAAATAGAAAACATTAAAAAATGATAGTTTCTAATTCAGATATATTAGCAATTTTAGTCTCTAAAGGCCCCATTTGAAATAAAGAGTTTATCAGACTAGATTAAAAATACTAAAAATAAATTAGCTATGCATTGTTTATAAGAGTCATATCTAAAACACAAAGGAACAGAAAAGTTGAAAGGAAAAGGAAAAAGTAATGCTATGCAAATATTAACCAAAACATTATTTGTAATATTCAGGAAGTAAAAACTTTAAATCAAAGCTTTTACTAAAGATAAAGAGGAAAACTCTATATGGTAAAATGTTCAATTTAACAAAAATACAAGTTGGTGCAGCCACTTTGGAGAACAGTGTGGAGATTCCTCAAGAAATTAAAAATAGAGCTTCCATATGACCCAGCAATTGCACTACTGGGTATTTACCCCAAAGATACAGATGTAGTGAAAAGAAGGGCCATCTGTACCCCAATGTTTATAGCACCAATGGCCACAGTCGCCAAACTGTGGAAAGAACCAAGATGCCCTTCAACGGACAAATGGATAAGGAAGATGTGGTTCATATACACTATGGAGTATTATGACTCCATCAGAAAGGACGAATACCCAACTTTTGTAGCAACATGGACAGCACTGGAAGAGATTATGCTGAGTGAAATAAGTCAAGCAGAGAGAGTCAATTATCATATGGTTTCACTTATTTGTGGAGCATAACAAATAACATGGAGGACAAGGGGAGTTATAGAGGAGAAGGGAGTTTGGGGAAATTGGAAGGGGAGGTGAACCATGAGAGACTATGGACTCTGAAAAACAATCTGAGGGGTTTGAAGGGGCGGGGGGTGGGAGGTCGGGGTACCAGGTGGTGGGTATTATAGAGGGCACGGATTGCACGGAGCTCTGGGTGTGGTGCAAAAATAATGAATACTGTTATGCTGAAAATTAAAAAAAAAGAAATGTAATAAATTTCCATACATATAACAACACAGCTTTAAGATATGTAAAGCAAAAATGGACAGAACTAAAAAGAAACATAGATATAGCTATGATCATAATGGGGTACTTTAACACACCTCTTTCGGAAATTGACAGATTATACAGATTTTTAAAATCACGACAGATAGAAGAGATGTTAACAAGATGAGTAACAAATCTCAAATATATATATATTCAAATATATATTCTATATATTGGAATAGTATACTATAGTATACTATAGTATAGTAGTATAGTATACTATAGTATACTATAACCACTGATGACAAAAATACACATTATTTTTAATCTCACTAGATATATTTATAAAAATGTACAAGACTAGAAAGTCAATTACAACAAATTTCAAATGATTAAAACGATATACACACATAGGATATGGATATATATGAAACTCATGGCCAAATAACATCCAAATACAAATTAGGACATCATAAGTGTACAACAAAAAAAAAATCACTATTTAAACTTATGACATGCAGCTAACAATACTTAAAGAAAAACATGTGGCTTTATATATGTATATCAAAAAGAAAAAAACTTAATGGATGAAGAAGATCAAAATAAGCTCATATGGTAAAAATACTAATAAAGATAGGAGCATTAATTTTTGTAATAGAAAATAATTTATAAAAGAGATGATTAAGAAAGCCAAAAGTTGATTCATTGGAATAACTAACAAACAGATCAAGCATGTACTTTAACTTTGTAACAACTAGTTTGAAGATTTATATGAGATGAACAAATTCATAAAAAAATAGAACTCACTAAGACAGAATTGAGAAGAAATTAGAGAAAATGAATAGTCCTGTAAACAGTAAATAAATGGAAAAAGCAGTAAAAAGTGTGTCCACAAAGAAAACCCAGGACCAGATGATTTAACCCGTGAGTTTTGCTGAACATTCAAGGAGGAAATAATGTAAATGATATGTAAATTTATCCATAAATGATAAAAGATGCAATATCCCCAAATGTGTGTTATTAGATTAGAGAAACCTTAATATCAAACCCTGACAATGACAGCATGAGAAAAAAAAATTTCTAGCAAAATTCCAGAAGAAATTTAGCAATTATATCCAATACCTAAAATAAATAATACATCATGTCCAAATTGGGTTTATTCTAGGTATTCAAAATTATTTGAATACTAGAACATCAATTAATATAATTAATCTAAAACAATAGATTTTTTTAAGTTATGACTATCAATATAAAACTAGAAGGGAATTTCTTTGATTTATTGAAGTGTTTCTACAAAACAACCTATAGAAAACAACATACCAAAAGGAGAAATTATAAAAACTTTCCTTTTCAGATCAGGAACATGATGTGAATCCTGTTCTACCTTCTATTAAAAGTCCTAGGTAGTGGAAGAAAATAAGAATAAGAAAAGAGTTAAAGTTTGGGAAGGAAGAAACAAAACTCATAGATAGACATGATATGACTGTGTATATAGAAAATTTCAGACAATCAACAAATAAAATATTGGTATTTGTAAGAGACTTTTTGAAAATAGCTGGATATAAAATTAATATCCAGAAGTCAATTCAGTTCTAAAGATAAATAATTATATACTTAATTTTTAAATTATATGTATAATAACATGGAGTTAAGAGGTACCATGTGATCCAGTAATTCCATTACTGGGTATTTAACCAAAGGAAAAAACCCACTATTTTGAAAAGATATATGAACCACTATGTTTATTGAAGCATTATTTACAATAACCAAGATACGGAAGCAATCTAAGTGGCCATCCATAGAAAAATGGATAAAGAAGATGTAGTGTAGGGGCGCCTGGGTAGCTCAGTGGGTTAAGCTGCTGCGTTCGGCTCAGGTCATGGTCTCAGGGTCCTGGGATCGAGTCCCGCATTGGGCTCGCTGCTCGGCAGAGAGCCTGCTTCCCTTCCTCTCTCTCTGCCTGCCTCGCTGCCTACTTGTGATCTCTCTCTGTCAAATAAATAAATAAATAATCTTAAAAAAATAAAAAGAAGATGTAGTGTACCTGAACTTCATAAAATCTATCTATGAAAAATGCACAGCAAATGGGAAAAAGCTCACAGCCTTCCCATTGTGATCAGGAACATGACAAGGATGCCCACTTTCACCACTCTTTTTCAACATAGTATTAGAAGCCCTAGCAACAGCAATCAAACAACAAAGAGAAATAAAAGGTATCCAAATTGGCAATGAAGAAGTCAAACTCACTCTCTTCACAGATGACATGATTCTTTATATGGAAAACCCAAAAGATTCCACCCCCAAACTACTAGAACTCATACAACAATTCAGTAACGTGGCAGGATACAAAGTCAATGTACAAAAATCAGTGGCTTTCTTATACACTAACAATGAAAATACAGAAAGGGAAATTAGAGAATCGATTCCATTTACTATAGCACCAAGAACCATAAGATACCTGGGAATAAACCTAACCAAACAGGTAAAGGATCTGTACTTGAGGAACTACGGGATACTCATGAAAGAAATTGAAGAAGACACAAAAAGATGGAAGACCATTCCATGCTCTTGGATTGGAAGAATAAACATTGTTAAAATGTCTATACTGCCTAGAGCAATCTATACTTTTAATGCCATTCTGATCAAAATTCCACTGATATTTTTCAAAGAGCTGGAGCAAATAATCCAGAAATTTGTATGGAATCAGAAGAGATCTCAAATCGCTAAGGAAATGTTGAAAAACAAAAATAAAACAGGGGGCATTGGGACGCCTGGGTGGCTCAGTTGGTTAAGCAGCTGCCTTCGGCTCAGGTCATGATCCCAGTGTCCTGGGATCGAGTCCCACATCGGGCTCCTTGCTCAGCAGGGAGCCTGCTTCTCCCTCCGCCTCTGCCTGCCATTCTGTCTGCCTGTGCTCCCTCTCTCCCCCTCTCTCTCTCTGATAAATAAATAAAATCTTTTTTAAAAATGTTAAAAAAAAACGGGGGGCATCACGTTACCTGATTTCAAGCTTTACTACAAAGCTGTGATCACCAAGACAGCATGGTACTGGCATAAAAACAGACACATAGACCAGTGGAACAGAGTAGAGAACCCAGATATGGACCCTCAACTCTATGGTCAAATAATATTTGACAAAACAAATATACAGTGGAAAAAAGACAGTCTCTTCAATAAATGGTACTGGGAAAACTGGGCAGCTATATGTAGAAGAATGAAACTTGACCATTCTGTTATACCATACACAAAGATAAACTCAAAATGGATAAAAGACCTCAATGTGAGACAGGAATCCATCAGAATCCTAGAGGAGAACATAGGTAGTAATCTCTTCGATATCAGCCACAGCAACTTCTTTCAAGATATGTCTCCAAAGGAAAAGGAAACAAGCGAAAATGAACTTTGGGGACTTCAACAAGATCAAAATCTTCTGCACAGCAAAGGAAACAGTCAAGAAAACAAAGAGGCAACCCACGGAATGGGAGAAGATATTTGCAAATGACAGTACAGACAAAAGGTTGATATCCAGGATCTATAAAGAACTCCTCAAACTCAACACACACAAAACAGACAATCATGTCAGAAAATGGACAGAAAATATGACAGACACTTCTCCAATGAAGACATACAAATGGCTATCAGACACATGAAAAAATGTTCATCATCGCTAGCCCTCAGAGAGATTCAAATTAAAATCACATTGAGATACCACCTTACACCAGTCAGAATGGCCAAAATTAGCAAGACAAGAAACAACGTGTATTGGAGAGGATGTGGAGAAAGGGGAAAGCTCTTACACTGTTGGTGGGAATGCAAGTTGGTGCAGCCACTTTGGAGAACATTGTGGAGATTCCGCAAGAAATTAAAAATAGAGCTTCCCTATGACCCTGCAATTGCACTCCTGGGTATTTACCCCAAAGATACAGATGTAGTGAAAAGAAGGGCCATCTGTACCCCAATGTTCATAGCAACAATGGCCACGGTTGCCAAACTGTGGAAAGAACCAAGATGCCCTTCAACGGACGAATGGATAAGGAAGATGTGGTCCATATACACTATGGAGTATTATGCCTCCATCAGAAAGGATGAATACCCAACTTTTGTAGCAACATGGACGGGACTGGAAGAGATTATGCTGAGTGAAATAAGTCATGCAGAGAGAGTCAATTATCATATGGTTTCACTTATTTTTGGAGCATAACAAATAACATGGAGGACATAGGGAGATGGAGAGAAGGGAGTTGAGAGAAATTGGAAGGGGAGATGAACCATGAAAGACTATGGACTCTGAAAAACAATCTGAGGGATTTGAAGGGGCAAGGGGTGCAAAGTTGGGGGAGCCAGGTGGTGGGTATTATGGAGGGAATGTATTGCATGGAGCACTGTGTGGTGCATAAACAATAAATTCTGTTACACTGAAAAGAATTAAATTTTTTAAAAAAAGAAAAGAAAACAATCAGAAGGTAGGTTTTAAGTGGTGTCATAGGGAGTGTTAGAAACTAATGTTACTAATCTAAAAACTATCAGGGCAAGGAAATATCCAGGTGGTTATGGGATAGAGATATTGTAGGAAGTCTATATAGACATCTCAAATTGTTGGTCTTTGAAAATAAGGTCCATGTGCAATGTTCTCTGCAGTGTCATTGTCACGATTGTTACTAAGTCTATAGCTGGGCATCATCAAAATGAATTCTCATGATGTGTACTTGGCTCCTAGGACCACAGTTGATTATTATCCTGGGGGTCATTTATCATCGTGTGTGTGTGTGTGTGTGTGTGTGTGTGTAAATAAACGGGAAAAGTCAGGGTTTGGTAATGATTTAAAAAAAGAAGAAGATGTAGTATATATATACACTACATTAGTCGGCCATAAAAAAGAATGTGATCTTGCTATTTGCATCAACATGGATTGATTTACAGGGTATAATGCTAAGTGAAATAAGTCAGACAGAGAAAGACAAATACCATGTGATTTCACTCATATGTGAAATTTAAGAAACAAAAACAAAGAAAAAAAAAGATAAACAACAAAAACCAGACTCTTAAATACAGAGAATAAACTGGTGGTTGCCAGAGGGGAGGTGGTCAGGGGATGATGGATGAAATAGATAAAGGAGAGCCAAAGCACATTTATCATGATGAGTACTGAGTGATATATGTAATTGTTGAAACATTAGATTCAATATCTGAAACTAATATAACACTGGATGACAATAATATTTCAATTTAACCATTCTGTTTATAAAAAATAAAAAATTATATTAAAAAAAATATATTTCAATTTAAAAAGAAGAATTGCCGAGGCCTAGAAATAAATCTAACAAATGATGTACAGTGCTTCTGTAAGATAAAACTATAGAATTATAGAGAGATGATGAAGACCTAAGTAAATGCAGAAATACAAATTTAAACACAATACCATTGTCAATAGTGCTCAATTTATTTTTTTAATTCAATTTAATTTTTGTGTTTATGTTCCAAAATTCATTGTTTATGCACCACACTCAGTGCTCCATACAATATATACCATTCTTAATACTCACCACAAGGCTCACCCAATGTCCCCCACCCCTCGCCCCTCGAAAACCTTCAGTTTGTTTCTCAGAGTCCACAGTCTCTCATGGTTTGTCTCCCCTCCAATTTCCCCCAACTCACTTCTCCTCTTCATCTCCTAATGTCCCCTGTGCTATGCCTTATGCTCTACAAGTGAAACCATATAATTGACTCTCTCTGCATGACTTATTTCACTCAGCATAATCTCCTCCAGTCCCGCTCATGCTGATACAAAAGTTGGGTATTTCTGATGGAGGCATAATATTTCATGGTATATATGGACCATATCTTCTTTATCCATTCATCCGTCCATCTTGGTTCTTTCCAAGTTTGGTGACTGTGGCCATTGCTGCTATGAATGTTGGGGTGCAAATGGCCCTTCTTTTCACTACATCTGTATCTTTGGGGTAAATACCCAGTAGTGCAATTGCAGGGTCATAGGGTAGCTCTATTTTTAATTTCTTAAGGAATCTCCACAATGTTTTCTGGAGCAGCTACATCAGCTTGCATTCCCACCAACAGTGTAAGAGGGTTCCCCTTTCTCAACATCCTCTCCAACACTTGTTGTTTACGGTCTTGTTGATTTTGGCCATTCTAACTGGTGTAAGGTGGTGTCTCAATGTGGTTTGGATTTGAATCTCCCTGAGCGCTAGTGATGAACATTTTTTCATGTGGCTGTTAGCCATTTCTATGTCTTCTTTGGAGAAGTGTCTGTTCATGGCTTCTTCCCCCTCTTTTGATGTGATTTTCTGTTTTGTGTGTGTTGAGTTTGAGTTCTTTACAGGGATATCAGTCCTTTGTCTGTAGTATCCAATCCAGGAGCACAGAATGCTCTACCATCTTTTTGTGTCTTCAATTTCTTTCATGAGTGTTCTGTAGTTCCTTGAGTACAGATCTTTTACCTCTTTGGTTAGGTTTATTCCCAGGTATCTTATGGTTCTTGGTGCTATAGTAAATGGAATTGATTCTCTAATCTCCCTTTCTATATTTTATTTTTTAATGTTTTTAAAAATTATTTTTTCAGTGCTCCAAGATTCATTGTTTATGCACCACACCCAGTGCTCCATACAATATGAACCATTCTAAATACTCACCACAAGGCTCACCCAATGCCCCCCACCCTTCTCCCCTCCAAAACCCTGTTTGTTTTTCAGAGTCTACAGTCTCTCATGGTTTGTTTCCCCCTCCAATTTTCCCCCAACTCACTTCTCCTCTCCATCTCCCAGTGACCTCTATGTTATTCCTTATGCTCCACAAGTGAAACCATATAATAATTGACTCTCTATATTTTCATCGTTGGTGTATAAGAAAGCAACTGATTTCTGTACATTGATTTTGTATTCTGCCACATTACTGAATTGCTGTATGAGTTCCAGTAGTTCGGGGGTGGAGTCTTTTAGGTTTTCTATATAAAGTATCATGTAATCTGCTAAGACAGAGAGTTTGACTTCTTCTTTGCCAATTTGAATACTTTTTATTTCTTCTTGTTATCTGATTGCTGTACTAGGTCTTCTAGTACTATGTTGAACAAGAATAGTTGTATTCTGATCTCAGTGGGAAGTCTTTCAGTTTTTCCCCATTGAGGATGATATTCACTATCTATTCATAGATAGATTTTATGAAGTTGAGGAACGTTCCCTCTGTCCCTATACTTTGAAGGGTTTTAATCAGTAAAGGATGTTGTATCTTGTCAAATGCTTTTTCTGCATCAATTGAGAGGACCATGTGGCTTTTCTCTCTTCTCTTGCTGATTTGTTCTATCACATTGATTGAGTTGTGAATGTTCAACCATGCTTGTATCCCATGGATAAATCCCAATTTGTCATGGTGGGTAATCTTCTTAATGTACTGTTGGATCCTATTAGTTAGGATCATGTTAAGAATCTTGGCATCCATATTCATCAGGGATATTGGTCTGAAATTCTCCTTTTTGGTGGGGTCTTTACCTGGTCTGGGAATGAGGGTAATGCTGGCTTCATAAAAAAAATCTGGAAGTTTTCCTTCTGTTCCTATTTTTTGAAACAGCTTCAGAAGAATAGGTATTATTTCGTCTTTGAATGTTTGATAGAATTCCCCAGGGAATCCATCAGGTCCTGGGCTCTTGCATTTTGGGAGGTTATTCATCACTGCTTCCATCTCATTACTAGATATTTGTCTATTCAGGTTGTCAATTTCTTCCTGATTCAGTTTTGGAAGTTTACAGGTTTCCAGGAATGCATCCATTTCTTCTAGGTTGCTTAACTTATTGGCATGTAACTGTTGATAATAACTTCTGATGATTATTTCTATATCCTTGGTGTTAGTCATAATCTGTCCCTTTTCATTCATAATTTTATCAAATTGGGTCCTCTCTCTTTTCTTTTGGATAACTTTGGCCAGTGGTTTATCAATATTATTGATTCTTTCAAAAAACCAGCTTCTAGTTTCATTGATGTGTTTTACTGTATCTCTAGTTTCTATCTCATTGATCTCTGCTCTAATCTTGTTTATTTCCCTTCTTGTGTGTGGGGTTGGCTTAATTTGTTGTTGAGTCTCCAGTTCTTTAAGGTGTAAAGACAGTTGGTACATTCTGGATTTTTCAGTTTTTTGTTTTTGTTTTTTTTTTTTTAAGTAAGGCTTGGATGACTATGTATTTCCCCCTTAGGACCGCCTTTGCCATATCCCATAGGTTTCGTTCCGATGTGTCTTCATTCTCATCAGTTTCCATGAATTGTTTAAGTTCTTTGATTTCCCGGTTGATCCATTCTTAAGCAGGGTGGGCTTTAGCTTCCAAGTATTTAAATTTCTTCCATATTTTTTCTTGTGGTTGAGTTCCAGTTTCAAGGCACTGTGGCATGAGAATATGCAGAGAATAATCTCAATCTTTTGGTATCAGTTGAGCCCTAATTGGTGACCAAGTATGTGGTCTATTCTGGAGAAAGTTCCATGTGTGCTCAAGAAGAATGAGTATTCTGTTGTTTTAGGGTTGAATGTTCTCTATATATCTATGAGGTCTATCTGGTCCAATGTGTCATTCAATGCTTTTGTTTCTTTATTGATTTTCTGCTTGGATGACCTATCTATTACTTAGAGTGGCATGTTGAGATCCCCTACTATTCATGTATTCATAGCAATATGACTCTTTATCTTGATTAACAGTTGTCTTATGTAGTTGGCTGCTCCCTTATCGGGGGCACAAATATTTACAATTGTTTGATATTCTTAGTGGATAGTCCCATTAAGAATGATGTGGTGTCCTTCTTTACCTCTGACTACAGTCTTTAGTTTAAAATCTAATTTATCTGATATGAGAATCATTACCCCAGCTTTCTTTTGAGGCCCATTGGCATGAAAGATGCTTCTCCATCCCTTCACTTTCAGTCTGG
Source organism: Mustela nigripes (assembly GCF_022355385.1). NCBI lineage: Eukaryota > Metazoa > Chordata > Mammalia > Carnivora > Mustelidae > Mustela > Mustela nigripes. The sequence goes on along the minus strand of NC_081575.1, from coordinate 2,709,241 downwards.
ATGTATATTTACATTCCAAATGTGTCCCCTGTAGCAGCATATGGACGGGTCTGTCATTTTATCCAACCTGCAAACCTGTGTCATTTTATGGGAACATTTAGGCCATTCACATTGAAAGTAATTATTGAAAGATACGTTTTTATTGACATCATGTTGCCTGTGAAGTCCTTGCTTCTATAGATTGTCTCCATAATTTTCTGTTCTATTTTACTCTTGGGTTCTTTCTTCTTTTATAGAACTCCCCTTAATATTTCCTGTAGTGCCAACTTGGTGGTCACATACTCTTTTAAACCTTGCCAGTCTTGGAAGCTCTTTATCTCTCCATTTTGAATGTCAACCTTGCTGGATAAAGTGTTCTTGCTGCATGTTCTTCTCATTTAGTGCCCTGAATATGTCTTGCCTGCCCTTTCTGGCTTACCAGGTTTCTGTGGACAGGTCTGACGTTATTCTGATGGACCTTCCTCTGTACATCAGTAATCTCTTTCCCCTAGGTGCCCTCAGCAGCTCCTGTCTAAAATTATGATTCATCAGTCTTACAATCGAGTGTTTTGAGGTCTTTCTAGATTTCTTGATTTTGGGGGGGGGGGGTGATCTTCCTGCCTCTAGGACACAGACACTGGTTCCATTTTCCAGATTGGGAAAATTTATATCTTTTAGTCTTCTTTCTTTCCCCTCCCCCTCAGGGATCCCAATAATTCTGACACTGTAATGTTTCATGGCATCATTTATTTCCCTAATTCTGTTTTCATGGTTTCCTAGCTGTTTCTTCCATACCTTCTCTGGATCCTTTTTTTTTTTTTTTATCAGTTTTTCCTCTAGATCACTAATTCTATCTTCTGCCTCAGTTACTCTAGTTGTTAATGTATTTAGATTAGATTGGATCTCATTTTGGCATTTTTAACTTCTTCCCAGGCAGCTTTCACTTCTGCCCTTAGATATTCCATGTTATCACTAATGGTTTTCTCCAACCTAGCCATTGCCTGGATAATTGTTACCCTGAATTCCCTTTCTGACATACTGTTTATGTCCATATCCAATAGTTCTGATGGAGAAGGCACAGTCTCTGAATTTTTCCTCTGTTGGGTGTTCCTCCTCCTAGTCATTTCGGTGAGAGGTGGTTGAGGGGATATGTAGCTGAATATATCAACTGCAATCCAGACAAGGTGCACCCTGGAACGCTTCTGAGCAATCAGAAGTCACCACTCTCTGCTGGCATCTTCTGCCCCCGTAAAGATCCAGAAGTGTATAGTCTTACATCTCAGGCTGATTTCATGGGTGTTCAGAGTGTTTTGGTAGATAATTATCTCACTATAAGGGACCAGTTGAAACAGGGTCTCCTACTTCTCCACCATCTTGCCCTTCCTCCTTCAATTTATTTTTGGATTGACTGATCAATTTTTTTAAAGATTTTATTTATTTGACAGAGAGAGATCACAACTAGGCAGAGAGGCAAGCAGAGAGAAAGAGAGAGAGAGAGAGAGAGGATGAAGCAGGCTCCCTGCCCAGCAGAGAGCCCAACACGGGACTCAATCCCAGGACCCGGAGATCATGACCTGAGCTGAAAGCAGAGGCTTTAACCCACTGAGCCACCCAGGTGCCCCAATCAATCAATTTTTTGACTGACTTGTCAGGATTGACAAGCTGATTCTAAAATTTTGCATGGAAATACAAAGGGCCAAGAATATCAAGCAGTCTTAAATAAGAATAACTTAATATGACTTGCTCTATTAATATCAAGACTGAGAAGGATATTGATGATGCCAGGAGAGACAAAGAGAAGGTGAATTCAGAAAAAAATCTAGGCATTTATGGACATTTGATTTATGACTGAGGTAGCACTGAGGAATTGTCTGGTAAATACAGGATTTTCAATAAATGGTACTGGGACAAATGGTTATTTTCATACCCATACATTAAATTGGAACCTTACTAAGGGCGTACAAAAATTTATTACAAGTAGGTTGACGATTTAAACATGAAAGTCAAAACTATAAGACTACATAGTAGAAGTAAACGTCACAAATTTGGAGTAAGAAAATATTTCTTAAACATACACAAAGTGGTAATTACAAAGGAGGCAACTAATAAAACAGCATATTAAAATTCAGAACTCTGTTCATCAAAAGATTCAAGAAAAAGAGTAAAGAACAGCCACAGAATGGTATATTCTTGTCACAAAACATACATACATTTGTTAAAGAAATGTTATCTAAGATATGTGAAGAATTCCTACAACATTAAAAGAAAAAGAGAGAAAATCCAGTAACAAAAATATATAAGAATTGAAGAGGTACTTCACAAAAGAAGAACTACAACGCTATTGTTAACCTTAAGAAAAAGTGCTTTTATTAGTTATCATGGAAATGATAATTAGAGCCATAATAAATTCTTATTTCACCTTCTTTGACTAACAATAATTTTAAAATCTCATAAATATCAAGTTTGAAATGAAGCAAAAGGAATTCTCCTACACTCTTGGTAGGAGCCAAAAATGGCATAAGTTCCTTAGAGAAAAGTTTGGCATTAGATTGTAAAGTTGATAATACACATTCTACCGCTAGACATATAGGAAGGAGAGTTATTTGCTCATCTCAGAGCATGAGAGACAGGGAATGCAGGAAGAACCCTCTAGGAACAAAGGGGCTAGAAGGTATCATTTCGAAACCTCCCCACCCCAGCATAAACACATGGCTGCATATGTTAACCAGCCCAGCACCTACACTCGCTAACTACATGTTTACACCAAGACCTGCCCCCCCCGCCATGATTTAGCAAATCCATACTTCCTAGTCACACTTGCCTCAGTCCCCTTGCTGAAGGTCTCCTCCCCCAGAAGACTGGTGCACCCTGACAGCACCACATCTCCTGACCTGCACACTTTGCAGAGCCTCAATTCCAGGAACAATGGCAGGTCTCATTTCACAAGCAAACCAGCACACTTCTTGTTAAAATGTGCCCTCTGGTGGCTGGGGCCAAACACTGCCCACAACAGGCAAAGAAAACCTCTGTGGATGATTAAAAGAGGTGCATCAGGACCAAGAGCAGGGCAAGGCCAGCACACATAATGAAGACATACAAATAGCTATCAGACACATGAAAAAATGTTCATCATCACTAGCCATCAGGGAGATTCAAATTAAAACCACATTGAGATATCACCTTACACCAGTTAGAATGGCCAAAATTAGCAAGACAGGAAACAATATGTGTTGGAGGGGATGTGGAGAAAGGGCAACCCTCTTCCACTGTTGGTGGGAATGCACATTGGTGCAGTCTCTTTGGAGAACAGTGTGGAGATTCCTGAAGAAATTAAAAATAGAGCTTCCCTATGACCCTGCAATTGCACTCCTGGGTATTGATCCCAAAGATACAGATGTAGTGAAAAGAAGGGCCATCTGTACCCCAATGTTTATAGCACCAATGGCCACAGTCACCAAACTGTGGAAAGAACCAAGACACCCTTCAACGGACAAATGGATAAGGAAGATGTGGTCCATATACACTATGGAGTATTATGACTTCATCAGAAAGGACGAATACCCAACTTTTGTAGCAACATGGACGGGACTGGAAGAGATTATGCTGAGTGAAATAAGTCAAGCAGAGAGAGTCAATTATCATATGGTTTCACTTATTTTTGGAGCATAACAAATAGCATGGAGGACATGGGGAGATAGAGAGGAGAAGGGAGTTGGGGGAAATTGGAAGGGGAGGTGAACCATGAGAGACTATGGACTCTGAAAAACAATCTGAGGGTTTTGAAGGGGCAGGGGGTGGGAGGTCGGGGTACCAGGTGGTGGGTATTATAGAAGGCACGGATTGCATGGAGCACTGGGTGTGGTACAAAAACAATGAATACCGTAATGCTGAAAATAAATTTTTAAAAAAAATTTAAAAAATAACAAAAAATAAAAAAGTAAAACAAATCAGAAAAAAAAATAAGACAATCTTTGAAGAGCCAAGTAATGGGGAACAGGGAACACTGCACTGCAGGACATGAGAGGACCTCTTCTTCATGAGGCAATTACCTTCAAGAATAAGAAGACATAGCTGACTTTACTAACACAGAGGAACAGACAGAAAGTTAGATAAAGTTAGGAGGCACAGGAATATATCCCATATAAAAGCAGATGACAAAACCACATCAAGAGACCTAAGCAAAGTTGACATAAGTAATACCTTGGATAGAGAACTTAAAAGTAATGATCATAATGATACACTGGACATAAGATAAATGTTGAGGAAATCAGCGAGACCCATAACAAAGAGATTTTAAAAAGAACCAATCAGAGGTGAAGAATACAATAAATGAAATTTAAAGTACATTTCATGGAATAAAGAGCAGGATAAATGAAGCAGAAGAACAAATCAGTGAACCAGAAGCCAGAGTACAGTAAAGCAGTCAACTTGAGTAAGTGAGAAAAAAAAAAACAGGTTGAGAATAGAGTTAGGGAACTGAGTGACTCCATCAAGTGTAATAACACTCACATTATGGGGATCCCAGAAGAGAATGAAAAGGAAACAGAAATTTTATTGGAAGAAATAATAGCTGAAAATTTCCCAAATCTGGGGAAGGAAACAGATACTCAGATCCAGGAGACACAGAGATCCCCTAACAAATTTAACCAAAGGAGGTCCACATCAAGACACAGAGCAATTAAAATGGAAAAAAAAAAAGTAGTCATAAAGAAAAAATTCTGAAAGCGTCAAGAGGGGCACCTGGATGCCTCTGCTGAAGAAGTGTCTGCCATCATCTCAGGTCATGATCCCAGGTCCTGGGATTGAGTCCCACGTTGGACTCCCTGGTCAGTGGAAGCTTGCTTCTCTGTCTCTCTGCAGCTCTCCCTGCTTGTGTTCTCTCTTGTGCTCTCTCACTCATATAAATGAATAAATTCTTTTTTAAAAAGCATCAAAAGAAAAAAAGACAGTTATATACAAGGGAAACCCCATAAGTCCATGAGGAGACTTTTCAGTAGAAACTTTCCAGGCCAGAAGGCAGTGCATGATATATTCAAAGTACTATGAAGCAAAAATATGCAGCCAAGAATACTCTATTCAGCAAGTCTATCATTCAGAATAGGAGAGAGAAATAATTTCTCAAACAAAAACCAAAGGAATTCAGGACAGCTAACCAGTCCTACAAAAAATATGAAAGGGGACATTTTGGGTAGAAAGAAAAAGACCATAAGTGAGAGTATGAAAAGTATGAAACATAAAAGTAATAAAAATAAATATTCTTATAAAAATAAATCAATGGATTCACAAAATAAAGGATAGAAAATATAACACCATATACCTAAAATTGGTGTGGGGGGAGAGGTTTAAAGAATGGAATCAAACATAAGTGATAATCAATTTCATATAGAATGCTATAAGCAGATGTTATATACAAATGTAATAGTAACCACAAACCAAAAATCAAAAAACAGTAATAGATATGCAAACAATAAAGGACTCTAAGTATATCACAAAAGAAAGCTAATATACAATGAAAGTGAGTGAGGGAAGAAAGGATCAGAGAACAACTACAAAAACAACCATAAAACAAGTAACAAATAGAAATGCATAAATACCTATCAATAATTACTTTGGATGTAAATGAACTAAATGTTCCAATCAAAAAACATAGGGTATCAGAGTGGATAAAAAAACAAGACCCATCTATATGCTGCCTACAAGATTCTCATTTCAGGCCTAAAGACACTTGCAGATTAAAAGTGAAGTAATGGAGAAGTATTTATCAAGCAAATAGAAGGGAAAAGGAAGCTGGTGTAGCAATAAGTATACCAGACAAAATAGCCTATGAAACAAAGAAATGAAAAAGGATATATGTAAGAAAAAAGGAAAAAAGGAATGGGATACCTGGGTGCTATAGTGGGTGAAGTGTCCAACTCTTGGTTTGAATACAGTTTGTGCTCTCAAGATTATAAGATTGAGCCCTGCATTGAGCTTTGCATTCAGTGTGGAGTCTACTTGAGATTCTCTCTCCCTCTCTCTGCCCTCCCACTTGTGCTTGCTAAAATAAATAAACATTTAAAATGATAATAATAATGGGGACAATTCAACAGAAGATATTACATCTATAAATATTTTTGCACCCAACATAGGAGCACCCAAATATTTAAAAGTTAATAAGCGTAAAGGAACTAATCAGTAGTAATACAATAATAGTAGGGAAATTTAATACCTCACTCACATCCATGGACATATCATCCAAACAGAAAATCAATAAGGAAATAGTGGCTTTGAATGACACACTGGACCACATGTATTTAACACATATATTCAGAACATTTCATCCTAATACAGTAGAATACACATTTTTTTCAGATGCAAATGGAACATGCTCTAGAATAGATCATATATTAGGCCACAAAACAAATCTCAAGAAATTCAAAAGGATTGAAGTGCTATCTTTCATCTCTTCTGACCACAATACTATGAAAGTAAAAATCAACCACAAGAAAAAAAATCTGTAAATGACACAAATTCATGGAGATTAGGTAACATGCTACTAAACAATGAGTGGGTCAACCAAAAAAGCAAAAAAGGAACTCAAAAGTACATAAAAACAAAATAAAATGAAAATAAAATAATCTAATCCCTTTGGGATGCAGCAAAAGTGGTACTAGGAAGAAAGTTTATAACCATACAGGCCTAACTCAAGAAGCAAGAAATATCTCAAATAAGCAAATTAACCTTGTACCTAAAGGAGCTAGAAAACAAACAACAAATAAAACCCCAAACCAGCAGAAGGAAGAAAATAATAAAGATAAGAGCAGAAATAAATGATATAGAAACTAAACACACACACACACACACACATACACACACATACACACCAGAACAATGAAACCAGAAGCTGGTTCTTTGAAAATTTAAAAAAAATGATAAACCTCTATCCAGACTCATCAAAAAAAGAGATATGAGAGAGAGAAAACTCAAATCAGAAATGAAAAAGAAATACAATTTTAAGAGAATATTATGAAAAATTATGTGCCAATAAACTATACAACCTAGAAGAAATGGATATTCCTAGAAACATATAACCTACTAAAACTGAAGTGGAAAATAATAGAAAACTTGAACAGAATGATTACCAACAATGACATGGAATCACTAATTAAAAAAAAAAAAAAAAAAAAAAAACTTCAAACAAACACAAATCCAGGACCAGATACCTTCACAGGTAAATTCTACCAAACATTTAAAGAAGAGATAATACCTATTATTCTGAAAGTATTCCAGAAAAATAGAAAAGGAAAAAAATCCAAATTCATTCCAAATAGCCATCATTTCCCAGATAACAAAACCATATAAAGACGCCACTAAAAAAGAGAACTTCAGGTATATATCCCTGATGAAAATGATACAAAAATACTCAACAAAATATCAGCAGATGAAATTCAACAATACATTAAAAAAATCATTCACCAAGATCAAGTAGGATCTATTCTTGGGATGAAAGTGTGTTTCAACATTTGCAAATCAATCAACATGATACATCACATCAAAAAGAGAAAGGATCAAGAATATTGCTGGTGGGGGGAATAGGGTTGTCTGGGTTATGAACATTGGGGAGATTATGTGCTATAGGGAGTGCTATGAATTGTGTAAGAATGATGATTCACAGACCTGTACCCCTGAAGCAAATAATACATTTTATGCTAATAAAAAGAGAATGTATGATCATTTCAGTAGATGCAGAAATGCATTTGACAAAGTACAACACCCGTTCATGATAAAAACCTACAGAAAAGTAGGTTTAGAGGAAGCATACCTCAATATAATAAAGGACTTATATGCAAAACACACAGTGACTATCATCCTCAGTGAGGAAAAATCTGAGACCTTTTCCACAAAGATCAGGAACAAAACAAAGATATCCATTCTCACCACCTTCTTTCAACATAGTACTGGAATTCTAAACACACCAATAAGACAACATAAAGAAATAAAAGGCATCCAAATCAGTAAGAAAGAAACAAAGCTCTATTTGCAGATTACATGATACTCTGTATAGAAAGCCCTAAAGACTACACCAAAAACCAACATGAACTGATAAATAAATTCTGTAAAGTCATAGGATACAAAATCAATCTAGAAATCTGTTGCATCTTTTTTTTGGTTTAAAGTAAATTAGCCAATATATAATAGTACATCATTGGTTTCAGATGTAGAGTTCAATAACTCATCAGTTGCATACAACACCCAGTGCTCATCACATCTGCTGGATTTCATACACTAAAAATGAAACAGCAGAAATAGAAATTAAAAAAATAATCTCATCTAAAATTGCACTAAAAACAATACCTAGGAATAAACTTAACCAAAGAGGTCAAAGACCTGTAATCTGAAAACTATGAAACATTGATGAAGGAAATTGAAAATGACACAATGAAATGGAAAGACATTCTATGCTCATGGATTGGGACAATAATTATTTTTTAAATGTCTATACTACCCAAAGCAATCTATACATTTAATGCAATCCCTATCAAAATACCAACAGCATTTTTCATAGAACTAAAACAAAGAATCCTAACATTTATATGGAACCACAAAAGACCAAAGCAATCTTGGAAAAGAAAAGCAAAGATAGAGGCATCACAATGGCAGACTTCAAGTTTTATCACAAAGCTGTAGCAATCAAAGCAGTAGGGTACTGGCACAAAAATAGACACATGGATCAATAGAACAGAATAGAAAACCTAGAAAAGGACCCCCAACTCTATGGTCAACTAATCTTTGGCAAAGCAAGAAAGAATATCTAATAAGAATAAGACAGGTTTTTCAACAAATGGTGCTAGAAAAACTAGACAGCAGTATGCAAAAGAATAGAAGGGAATTGAGGGAAATTGGAAGGGGAGGTGAACCATGAGAGACTATGGACTCTGAAAAAGAATCTGACGGTTTTGAAGGGGCAGGGGGGTGGGAGGTTGGGGGAACCAGGTGGTGGGTATTAGAGAGGGCAAGGATTGCATGGAGCACTGGGTGTGGTGCAAAAACAATGAATACTGTTCTGCTGAAAAGAAATAAAAATAAATAAATAAATAAATAAGAATAAAACTGGACCACTTTCTTTTTTGTTTTTAAAGATTTTATTTATTTATTTGAAGACAGAAATCACAAGTAGGCAGAGAGGCAGGCAGAGAAGGAGAGGGGAGCAGATTCCCCATTGAGCAGAGAGCCTGATACGGGGCTCGATCCCAGGACCCTGGGATCGTGACCCGAGCCGAAGGCAGAGGCTTTAACCCACTGAGCCACCCAGGCACCCCACTGGACCACTTTCTTACACCATACAAAAAACTAAATTCAAAATGGATTAAAGACCTAAATGTGAGATCTGAAACCATAAAAATACTAGAGGATGGGAATACAAGCTGGTGTAACCACTCTGGAAAACAGTATGAAGTTTCCTCAAAAAGTTGAAAATAGAGTTACCCTAAAGCCCAGCAATTGCACTACTGGGTATTTACCCCAAATATACAAGTGTAGTGATCCAAAGGGGCACTTGTACCCCAATGTTTGTAGCAGTAATGTCCGCAATAGCCAAACGATGGAAAGAGCCCAGATATCCATCAACAGATGAATAGATAAAGAAGAAGTGGCATATATACATAATAGAATATTACACTGCTATCAAAAAATTGGGTTCTTGCTATTTGCAATTACATGGATGGAACTAAAGGGCATTATATTAAGCAAAATAATTCAGTCAGAGAAAGGCAATTATCATATGATCTCACTAATATACGGAATTTAAGAAACAAGGCAAAGAATCACAGAGGAAGAGAGGAGAAAATGAAACAAGATGAAATCAGAGAGGGAGACAAACCATAGAGGCTCTTAATCTTAGGAAACAAACTGAGGGTTGCTGGAGGGTAAAGTGGTGGGGAGATGAGGTAACTACTTAATGGACATTGGGAAGGGTATGTGTTGTAATGAGTACTGGGTATTATATAAGACTGGTGAATCACAGACCTGTATCCCTGAAACAAATGATATTATATGTCAATAAAAATCAATCAATCAAGCTTGCATTACATTGCAAAATAAAAATCCTAGAAGAGAGCAAAGGCAGTAATTTTTTTGACATCAGCTATGGCAACAATTTTCTAGATATGTCTCCTGAGGCAAGGGAAACAAAAGCAAAACTAAACTATTGGGACTTCAACAAAATAAATAACTTCTGTGCAGCAAAGGAAACAATCAAAACTAAAAAGCAACCTACACAGTGGGAGAATATATTTGCAAATGGCATGTCTGATAAAGGGTTAGTATTCAAAATATATAAAGAACTTATGAAACTCAACACTCCGAAAATGAATAATCCAGTTTAAAAATGGGCAGAAGACATGAACAGACATCTCTCCAAGGAAGACATGCAGATGACTAACAAACACATGGAAAGATGCTCAAACTCACTCATCATCAGGAAAATGCAAATCAAAACTACAATGATATATCACCTCACACCTGTCAGAATTGCTTAAATCAACAAAAGAAACAAGAGGTATTGGTGAGGATGTGGAGAAAGGGGAACCCTTTTGCAGTGTTGGTGAGAATGCAAATTGGTACAGCTACTCTGGAAAACCATATGGTGGTTCCTCAACAAGTTAAAAATAGGAGCGCTTGGGTGGCTCAGTCATTAAGCAGCTGCCTACAGCTCAGGCCATGATCCCAAGGTCCTGGGATAAAACCCTGCATCGGGCTGCCTGCTCAGCAGGATGCCTGCCTCTCCCTTTCCCACTCCTTCTGCTTATGTTCCCTTTCTCACTGTGTCTCTGTCAAATAAATAAAATCTTTTTGAAAAAAAAATAAAAATAGAACTACATTATGATCCAACAATCACACTACTGGGTATTTACCCAAAGAATACAAAACTATTAATTCAAAGAGATACATTAACCCCTATGCTTATAGCAGCATTATATAAAATTGCTACAGTGAATAAATAGCCATTACTAAGAGTTTAGTCATAGAACCACATGAATGAGTGATCTATTACAATAATCAGGACCCAAATATGGATTATCAACTTATATATGTTCCAAGGACCTTAACCATAAAGGAGAAGATGTTCATATGCATAAGTTGACAACCATTGTGTATGAGAAATCCTTAATATTTTAAGAGACTCAGTATGCATGCTAAAGTGGCAATGGTAAATGATGTTACCATGAAGCCATTTAACCATGGAACATGTCATAGTACTGCCAGAGCACATAATAATAGAATAGTAATTATTAAAATAGATGTTGCATATGATTAAAAATACTAAAACAATTGAATTTTCTTCAAGAGCAGATACAACAATACAAGAATACACTGGTATATGCTCAAGCATCCATGGTGCACAGAGTTACCACTTAAGTTTGAGCAGTTGATCATGATGTACACTCAAACAACCCCCAACACATGCTGAAAGGCATGAAACAGTAGACATTTTTTACAGGAGAAAAGAGAATAGTGATAGAAAAGCAGCCAATCATGGTACATGAGCCAGTTATCTAATGCTTATAATCCCTCATTCTCGGGACTGGTATAGACAATCACAGTTATAGCACATAGTAAGTAAGTAAGTACACTTCTACAACTTAAGACAGAAGGAAATAATACTATGATCTGCTTACTGAAATATATGTGTTGCATGAAATAAATATTCACAAAACATGAAAGAAATGAGTTTGGCCAAGAAATAGAAGGTAGTAATGTAAAAGGAACCACCCTGGCATAGATCAAAAAGGCACATGAATATCCAACAATGACTTTTTAAGAATTTGACCATGATGCATATCAAATAATCTCAGAACATAACTGAAACTTATGAAACAGGAGGAAATAGCCACAGTGTAGGAATAAATGGACACACTAAAGATGCAATCTCAAATGCTGTTACATGATAAAAACATGGAGCATGAAGTTTTTTTTTTTTTCTTTAATGGCTTTGTTTCAGGAGCTAAAGGAATTAATGCAAATGGAGATTCCATGGTATATATCCAAATGACCACAGTGCATGATGAAGATACAGAGCTAGAGTGTGAGCATTTGACAATGAGGCACAGTCAGAAAGCCCTTTGAACAAGTTAATAGTTACCATATAGGAGGAGATAGTAATGATTCAAGAGCAGATCTATATCACACAAGTGTAAGCAGCAATTGATATATGAAGGAATATAACAGATAACAATGAGGCAAAAGGAGACCTTGAGCACTATATAATCACAATGTTTCTCAGAAAACTCCAAAATAAGCTCTTAGTCATGAGACAGATAGTGTGGGAGGAGACAGCAGTGATGGAGAGGAAGAATATCATAGTGCAGGACCTAAAAAACAACATGGTTAGAAGAGGGCATTCTCAGTACAGGATCAAATGATAATGGTTCATGCTAAGAAAGTTGTGATACATCACATGGAGGATAAGTGTAGTGAATGATCAGAAGGCACAAATGAAAACATGGTGAGTGATCAAAAACTTAAAGGAGCAGAGAATCGTGGTTTAGAGCTTGTTTTTATATGGATATGACATGAGATCACAAAACTACAATATAGGAACAGCAATTTGGGGGCAAAAACAGTAGAAAATAGTAAAAAGGGAAGCAACACACTATATTTTCAAATATCAGTGAAGTATGAACAAACATCACTGGCACTTGAGTTTCTAATGTACAATCAAATAAATTCAAAATATATTCTGAGTGACAGAACACAGAGGCAAAAGGATGATATAGAAACTGACAGTAATAATTGGAAACCATTAAAAAGGAGTTCAAAATAAATTTGCTGCATAAACTTATTTTCATAACACAGAAAATGGCGATCTCATTACAATAGTAGACATGACTATGTCATACACAAAAACCATGGTATATGAGCGTATCAGATAAATGTGATGCACATAGAAGTATGTTACAGGAGAAATTAGAAATAGTAAGTAGAGAAAGCCATAGAATAATACTTACTGAAGTAGACTTGATACAGTGTTTAAGAAATTATAAAATAAGATGACATGAAACAGTCCAGGAACAGATGGCAATGACCCAGTACATGACATCATGGCAAATGCTTATACATCTGTGTGTTGAAAAGACACCATGAGTGCTTCAAATTTGACTATAATGTAAACCAAGACAATCTCAGAATATATAGGCTGTCACTCTTAATATAGACAACAGGGAAAAGAATACTAGTATTATAATAATGCCAATGAGGATGACAATAGTTTATACTTATTTAGTACTTATTATATACCAGGAACTAACTTTACATATAATAACTACTTTACTTTCACAACAAGTATATGAGGTATGTATTACTGTTATTTTAGGTTTGAGGAAACTAAGGTAGAAAGGTAGGAAGTGACTTGTACATCAGTCTAACCTCATTATGTATCACAGTGGTACTGTGCCATCTCTGATGTACATGGTGAGATATTTAAAAATACACAGTAAAGAAACTAATGGCTATATTGCTGATACAGACAACAAACACTGTTACCTAAGTAGATTCATGGCCCATTATCAAACATCCATGGTGCATGAGAAGTCACCACAGTAGGGAGAACATTTGATTACCAGGCACAATCCAATTATCCTGCAACATGGGCTGATATCAGAATGATAGAGGTGTAGGCAAACCAAATGTTGTCAAAATTAATAAACTATTATCCATGATACAGAAGATTTCATTCTTAAATCAGAAGTAGACAATAACTACATTTTCACAGAATCATAGTATATGAGTAAAAATCTATAAACCCCAAACATGTTATATGAACAGAAATTCCTTATGCATATTCAGACTACCATGAAAAATGAGCCAACACATATATACAAGGAAAGACAGAATGGTACAAAGAAAATAATCATTTAGAGAAAATTGCACAGATAATCACAATATATGATCAAAAAACCAAAATACCAGAAGGAATTACTTAGTCCAGGAGGAGATGGTAATGGTGGGAAACCATGATATATGATCAGATGATCACAATACAAAATCAATCAATCAATTATTATTGTTTGATTATTTTAACATGACACACATCAATATGAACTATCAATTATATAGATACAGATGCAAATGGTAGAGTAGTCAACTATTGTGCTGTTCTCCCGTAGATGTGATGAGTAATGAAGACTATAACACAGCAATAAATGGCTTTATTGAGGGAGACATTATTGAAAAGGAGAAATAAAGACATAACATCAGTTGGAAGTATAGCCACCACCAGTAATGTAGCATATGACTGAGACATACAACCAGACAATCTCAGAATGCAAGATGACAATCATAATAAAAAAATATATGATCATCTGATCATATATCATAGTCTTTCTTATCATCTGATCATATATCATGGTAACTTAATATTATCAGCATTTACCATGTACCAGACACTAATCTAAGCATTTTACATTTAACATTTTGAATCCTCACAACAACCCTATGAGGTAGGCATTATCCTTACTATTATTTTGCAGTTGAGAAAACAGGGACACAAAGGGATGGAATGACTTGTTCAAGGACACTGAGCCATTAAATGGCAGAACTGGGATTAAATACAAGCATTCTAACTTCAGAGTCAGCACTGTGCATATACACTGATGGTGCCATACTTCCTCAAATGGATGTGGTACAGGATTAAAATATACAGAGTACAGGAACAAATGGCTTTGGTCCAGGAGTAGGCAGCAATGTAGCAAAAGTAAACACCGTAGCACATGCTCAAACATCCGTGGTGCATGAGCAGCCACCACAGGAGTCTGAGCATTTGACTACGATGCACACTCAGAAGATCCTGCAACATGAGCTGACATCCAGTGTATAGGAGTAGATACTGAAGACGAAGGAAGAAGCAAACACATTGAAGTAAATAATTATGATGCACAAAATGATATTTATGGTACAGAAATTTTCATTCTTAATAAAAAGCAGACACTGATGGTGCATTTTCACACAAGTGATGAATTTAAAAACACTGTAGTAAAACTTCAACCACAATAAAAGAATAGAATGCATTATGTACTTTCATACAACTATAAAGAAAGCCAGTAGCTGTTTAGAGCCAAGAGACAAAGTACAATAGAAAATAACCATGAGTGGAGACATCACAGATGAATATGGTACAGGATCAAAACATCAGTACATAAATAATTATCTCAGAAGCAGATGTCAATGATATTTAGAGAGACACCATGGCATATGTTCTCACAACAGTCGATGAAAGCCATAAGCAGCATTTTATCATTTGATTATAATATACAGGTAAACAGAACCACTCTATACTATGTTATAGCAATCATGATACAGGAGCCATGAGACATAGAATACGATAAGCAAATGTGTTTTTGGTGAAGAAAACTATGTGGTAGTACTCATGATGTCTGGTACTCAGATACTGTGCCTTACAAAAAAGCCATAGTAGAGGACTGAATAGTTTTGTCCATGAGTAGAAGTCAGATATGCAAAAGGAGACCTGACACTAAATACTCAGATAACAGCCACAACTAGTATTTGAGCATTTGCTTATGATGATTATCTACACAACCCCATGGCGTGAATCAATAGCAATGACACAGAAGCAAACAGACATGCCAGTATGCTTCCTGAAATGGATACAGTTGGTGATTTTAAAAAACACCAAATATTTCCTTAAGAGCAAACAGCAATGATGACACAAGTGAAATTATGGTACATGTTTAAGTAACCAGGTGCATGAACAGCCACCACAGGCATTTAACTGTGATGCACACTCAGATAAGCCAGTGTCACTCAGTGTGAGGCACACTCAGACAAGAAATAACATTTATCATCTTTGAATACATACAGTGCAGAAAAAGGCAGGAGTGATCAAAGAGTAGAGAGCCATGGAAGTAGCAAATTACTGTAAAGCATAAACTGATACACATGATGCATGAAACACCATTTCCCTGTAGAGCAGCAGGCAATGAATCTTTCTGCTCAGAAACCATGGGATATGTGTATACAAGCATGCCATATGTTCAGGCAACCATGATGCATGAGCAAAAACCTAGAATATAAAAACACGTGGATGTGATACAGAAGCCACGTGAAATGGAATATGCTTATATAGACTGAGCATATGAATAAAGGAAACATAATACATGAATATATTTTTTTAGGCCAGCAGCATATGGCAGTAGTTCTAGGGGGGATATCATGGCAAATGCTCAGGTAATCATGGTGCATAAACCACTACCACTGACGTTTGAGCATTTTACTGTGACATACATCCAGATACCCCAAGAAAAGGAGCTGATGACCCAAATATACAAGCAAATGATCAAGGATATTAGAAGAGATAGTGATGATAAAAGAGCTGAAAACATTAGTGCAGGAGCTAATAGGATAATGCAGATAGCAGTTATTCAAAGGGACACTCAATGGCATATGCTCATACCATGGTGCATTAAACACTAGTACAAGTGTCTGAGCATTATGCTATTATGCACACCTACAGAACTCCAGAATTTGAGCTGAAAATCATGACAGAGAATCAAGGGACATGGTATCGTTTATCATCATCATTACCACATATATCTTACTACATGCCAGGGAGTGTTTGAAATGTGTATGTATAATAATTCATATAATCCTCATAACAACCTTATGAGGTATTATTTTTGTCATTTTGCAAGAAAATAAAACATAGAAATGTGTATTGATAACCCCAAGATCCCACATCTAGTAAGTGGATAATTCAGGATTCAAATCCAGTCATTTTGGTTCCACTACCCATTCTCTTAAGTACTACAATAAATGACAATATGCTGTGATTCTTTTAAGAGATACGATAGAATTAAAAAAAAAAAAAAACGGAATAATGAATGGCTTTGTTCCAGAAGCAGATGGTGATGCTGCACAAGTAGACACCACAGCACATGTTCAAACATTCATGGTACATAAGCAGCCACCAAGGAGTCTGAGCATTTGACCATGATGCACACATAGAAGAACCTGCAATGTGAACAACATCCAGGTTATAGGAGTAGACAGTGATGAAAAAGGAGAGAAAACTCATTGTAGTAACAAATCCATGGTGTACAAACTAATATACATGGTACAAAATAGTAATTTCCAGTATAAGAGTAGAGAATGATAGTGTATTTTCAAACAAGCATAGTGTTTAATTGGAAATGTATATATAAGTTGGCTAATTGAATTTAAATCTTTTTTTAAAATGGAAATGCATAGCAATAACTTCAAACACAGCATACAAGCAGAAATTCATTATGCATGTTTCGACTATCACAGAATGAGTCAATTCATATATAAAAGAGGGGACCCATATGGTAAACCAACAAAGAACCATAGAGTAAAAAACTGCTCAGATAATTTTTTTTAGTTACTGGAATGTATGGCATTGGTGCAGGAGCAGATCACACCCAAACACCTGTAGGATGTAAGATGTTAATTATAATACAGGCATAGATGTACATGGTATAGAAATAAACTGTGGTGTGATTCTTCCTCAGATATGATATATGATAAAAAATCATCAAAAAAGCAGTGAATGACTTTGGTCCAGGAGAAGATGACAGTGGTACAAAAGGAGACTCAGATGGGCATAATGCCTAATTAAAAATAATCATGGTGAATATCCAGAATTTCTGTTTGAGCCTGTTATATATTCAAATGATGCCATTACCTGAGCTAACAGCTATAATACAGTTAGTAGACATGATACAGGAGTAAACAACACACATGGGAGAAACAACCATCGTGTAGTAACTAATGACTACAATATAAGAGTGAATATCAATGTTATAGAAGTTGTCATTCTATACACATATAATCATGATGCTTCTTTTTACATACTTATGATAGACTAGCAACTTCAATCATAGATAGATAGAGAGATAGATATAGTCAATGAGTAAACATATACTATACACAAACAGTTGGATATCCAACTGCAGGATATCTATAATACATAATCCAGCTCTTTCAGTCAAGGATAAGGTGACAATGGTGCAAAATGAGGCCCCATACCATATCAGATGGCTCTAGTACATAAACATCTACCTCTTGCATTTGAGTATTTTATCATTATGTATATCCTGATAACCCCAAAATATGAAGTATGAATGATGATACAAGAGGACATATCACAAGAAAATATCCAATAAAAATAAATTGAGAGGAGAAGTGAGATGAGGGGAATGAGAAGGGGTGACAAACCATGAGAGACTGTGGACTCTGCGAAACAAACTGAGGGTTTTGGAGAGGAGGAGGGTGGGGCGCTGGGTGAGCCTGGTGGTGGGTATTATGGAGGGCACATATTGTGTGGAGCACTGGGTGTGGTGCAAAAACAATGAATACTGTTACACTGAAAAGAAATTTAAAAAATAAAATAAAGTGGAAAAAAACAAAAACAAAACAAAAATAAATAAATAAATGATAAATAAATAAATAATAGATGTGTGACCTTGAACAAAAAATAAATATACCCAAAATATGGGGGCAGTTGGACATGGTATAGGAGCAAAGAAAAATGCTGAAGTAGAGGAAGACAGATGTGACTGATGTATGAGTTAGGAATGATGCTGCCCAATATGATTACAACATAGAACACAGACAATAACAGGTCAAGCTCAAACATTAACAGTATCTAAACAAACTGTGGTGCTTACTCAGATGGACATAATACCTAATTAAAAAGCCATAATATAAAAGCAAATTTCGAGTGGGAGATACAAGCTTCCAGTTTTGGAATTACTAAATCATGGGGATAAAAAATACAGCATAAAAAATACAATCTATGATATTATAATAATGATGTATCAGGACAGATGGTAGCCACACTTCTGGTGAACATAGCATGATGTATAAACTTGTCAAATCATGGAGCACTGGGTGTTATATGTAAACAATGAATCTTGGAACACAACACCAAAAACTAATGATGGACTGGATGGTGACTAACATAACATAAAAAAATAAAAATAATTTAAAAATCACTATGTTTTACACCTGACACTAATGTAACATTATGTGTCAACTATTCACAAAATAAATAATAATAATTTATAAATTATTACCCATATTCACAGAGACATAATGTACAAAATGCTTACTTCCATATTATAATACCAAATTAAAATAAATAAACCATAACATGAAGAACAAGGAAAAGCAATTGTTGAATCTGTTAAACATCAGTTGATAGTGCTGGAGATTTCATTGTCCTAATCACCATATTTTCCAAAATGTTGTTTTCTCATTCAGTAAGGACATTGCATCTTTCAGCAAGATAGACTCTATATCTGGATTGCAATGGTCTACCAGTTTGGGTACTTTAAAAATTCTATTCAATGATTCATCATGCATGAAAAAATTTAGACTCTTTTTAAGTAAATTATAAATATTATTAAAAAGCTTTAAAAAATAAATATCTTCAAGTGTAGATGCTGTTATGGGTGGAATTTTGTCACCTCCAAAAAGAGATTTTGAAGTTATAACTCCTGGTACCTATAAATGTCACTTTATTTGGTTGTAGGGCCTTTGAAGATATAATCAACTTTTAAGATAATGTTATATTGGATTAGGGTGGGCCATAAATCCATTGGCAGGTATCCTTATAAGAGGGAAATTCAGAGAGAATTTTATGTGATGACAGAGGCAGATACAGCAGTGATCATGCCATAGACCAAGGATACCTGCAATTATCAGAAATTTGAAGAGGCAAGGATAGGTCCTCTTCTACAGCCTTTGGAGGGAGTACAGCCCTAGCAATATCTTGATTTTTGATTTTTAGCTTCAAGAACTATGAGAAAACAAATTTCTGTTGTTTTAAGCTACCAAGTTTGTTATACTTTGTTACAGAAACCCTTTAAAAATAGCATTTTTGCAAAAGGAGATATCATGGCACACAAGTAAATGCATAATATATAAAATATCTCTCCGTAGTTTTACTACCTGAACAAAATGCCATTCAGAAAACCCCCAACTATTATCGGTCAGCCATAATATATGAGAGAATATAAATCAGTCAAGTAAAGTGTGCTGACATTTACCTATTAGAAGTAGAGTGTAGTCATTTACAAGTATCTATCTCATAACTGTAGTCAACATTGTATACAAGAAGACTTCATTGATATATACATTTAAATAATACAATATATCAAGAAAATGATTCATGAGCTAGTAATCATATTATAATGATAGAAATCTCCAGGAGAATTATATAATGTTACAGCCAGTGTTAAGGTAAACTACCAAAAATGCAAGTTATAGATAACATGGAAGTTATAGGCCCTGCCTCTACCCAAAGAATAAGAATATCAAGAAAAGATGACCATGGTAAGTGCTGAAATAACCGTCGTACATGGGCAGATTTAACTGACATATGTTTAAAAACCATAATAATGACATCATGACTGTGGTTCAGGTTCATGTGCATAAGCTCTTGCTATACTTATGATTAAGGAAGAGAAGAATGTCTAAAGTATAGAGACGCACATTAAAGTGGCAAGGGTATGCCTCAAGGGAGGAAAACCTTAGATATAACTTAAATATAGGATCAGTTGCCTCTGATTTATGCCAAGGTGACTATGGCATGTGCTAAGGTCATGGAATGACTTACACTATGATTAAGTTCAGAGTGCCATGACACATAAACCTCATATACAGCATATACTCAGAACACCATGCTGCTGAAGGTGCTTATAGCACAGTAGTAGGTGGCTATAGTGTTGAATATTCAAATGACTATAGTGCATTAACAGCTCACCATGTTACATAACAAGAGGACATTTGTTTGCTTTAATGTCTATGATGCAAGAACATTCAAGTTACTGATAATGATAACCATGGTAAAAGAATAAAAGGAAAGAAGTAGCAGAAGGCATGAAACCAGAACCAAAGGCCATAGTGAAGGTGTAGAATCAAATATTTTTCCTATATTCTTTTTAATTGAAATATAGCTGACATACAATGTTTTATTAATTTCATGCATATAACACAGTGATTCAACAATACTATGCATTAAGCACAGCTCACCAGAGTCAGTGTAGTCACCATCTGTCACCATACAATGTTACTACAATGTTATTGACTATATGGAATCAGATAATAATAATGAAACAATCATGATACATGAACCTAGGTCCATAATTTCACAGAGAGAGCCATAATGCAGAAGCAAATAACTATAGTAATGGAGCAGATTGTCCTTAAGTGGAAGTAGACAAGCTTAACTTAAAAAAAAAATTCATGAACAGGCAGCCAAAGTACATGAAAATGCAAGTTCAGATAGCTATGGTGCATAAGCAAATGGTTATGGTGCAGGAGTGCAGGAGTAGGTGGCCCTCAGTATAAAAGCATACAATCACATTGTATGCCCATAATACCACAATGCATAGGCAAATAAACATGGAAGGGAATCAGCTGGTCATAGGAAGGAACATAGAAAAGAAGCAAAGAACTATGGTGTGGCTCAAGAGTCTGCAGAATTTGGCACACACAAAGGTGAAGACTGTTTTTCCCCAGATGGTTTATTGAAGAGGTGGGACCATGACCTTTAGTTCTGGGCTAGAGATTGGGTCATGGCCATTTTTATTCTGGTCCTCTAAAGAGGCATGTAAAGCCTCCAGGAAGCAAAAGCCACATGGAGGACCAGCTTACAGTGATCCCAGCCCCTGGCAAGGGATGACACAACTTTGCCTAGGCAAAGACAACTAAGAAGCAGCACAGAAGGTCCCTCCCCCAGAAGACAATCTGAAAGAATAGGTGCAAACTAGATTACAGATCATACAAGACTAAAACTCCAGCATCAGTGGAAAATAGCTTGAGGTTTTTTTTTTCACAACTTGGTTATCTTTCAGTCTACAATTTTCCACATTTTTTTTTACCTTTTTCCCATTTCAGCTAGTTTATTTTACCAACTTGTGTTTTTTTTTTTTTTCAGCTAGTTTATTTTACCAACTTGTGTTTTTAAGTTCATTTTTGCCTTTTGTTTTTTACATCTACATTTAATAGATATATGTTTCACTTTAGTCCTTACTTTATTTGATTTTATTTTGTTATATAGATAAGTTTTGCTTCCTTTGCAATTTTGGGAGGTAGCGTCTTCTAACACACAGACCAAAATTCACTCAGGAACAAGTGGATCACCATTTTGTCCACCCTGAAAGATTATAGTCTCTCTTCTCTCCCACCACCGCACATTTTTTTTTCTCTTTTTTCTGTTTGTTCTGTTCTGCTTTTTGTGTGCTTTTCTGTTTTGGTTTCTGACTACCCCAGATTTGCCTAAGATGCATTATGCAGGGGTCATGGTGAATGTTTTGGACTCTGATCAGTCACTTACCCATTCTTCCCTGGGTAAAATGATTAGAAGGAAGAACTCACCACAAAAGAAAGAACCAAAGGTAATGTTCTCTGCCAAAGAGCTAATCTATATGGATAAAAGTAAGATGTCAGAGATGGAATTCAGGATAGCAATTATAAAGTTAAGAGCTGAGCTTGGAAAAAGCATAATAGACAGTAGAGAATCTCTAAGTGCAGAAATGAGATCTAATCAGGCCAAACGTAAAAATGCCATAACTGAAATAGGCTAAATTGGATGCTCTAAGAGCTCAGGTGAATAAGGCAGAAGAGATAGTAAGTGATCTAAAAGACAGATTGATGGAATGGAAGGAAACAGAGGAAAAGAGAAAAAGACAACTCAGAGCCCATGAAGAAAGGTTTCAAGAATTTAATTATGCTTTGAAATGAACAAATGTCATAATTACTGGTGTGACTGAGGGGAAGGAGTGCAAGAAGGCCAAAAGGTATATTTGAGCAAATCATGGCCAATAACTTCCTTAATCTGGGGAGGGAAACAAGTATTCATGTCCAAGAGGCAGAAAAGCCCCCCCCCAAAAAATCAATAAAAAGAGATCAACACCCTGTAATAGTGAAGCCTGCAAATTTTAGAGAAAAGAAGGCTATCCTGAGAGCAGCTCAAGGCAGGAGATTCTTTACATACAAAGGGAGGAACATCAGACTAACATCAGATCTATCCACAGAAGCCTGTCAGGCCAGAAAGGAATGGCATAATATATATAGAGTACTAAATGAGAAGAACATGCAGCCAAGAATTCTTTATCCAGCAAGTCTGTAACTCAGAATTAAAGGAGAGATAAAGAGCTTCCAGGACAGACAGAAACTGAAAGGAAGATATGATCACCAAGCCAGCTCTGAGAGAAATATTAAGGAAGATCCTGCAAGTGAAGAGAGAGACCCCCAAGAATAACAGAGACGAGAAAGAAATAGATACAATCTAAAGAAACAGGGGCTTTATAGGCAATACAATGGCACTAAATTCATACTTTCAATAATTACTATGAATGTAAATGGGCTAAATGCTCCAACCAAAAGACACAGGGTATCGGATTGCATAAAAAAGCAAGACACTTTAGACCTAAAGACACCTCCAGACTGAAAGTAAAAGGGTAGAGAATGATTTACCATACTTATGGACATGAAAGAAAGCTGGGACAACAATCCTCATATCAGACCAACTAAATTTTAAAGCAAAGACTGTAGTAAGGGATGAAGAGGGACACTATATCATACTTACAAGGTCTATCCAACAAGATCTAACAATTGTAAATATTTATGTTCCCAACATGAGAGCAGCAAATTGTATAAATCAATTAATAACTAAAGAAACATATTGGTAAGAGTACATTAATAGTAGGGGACTTCAACACCCTACTCAGAGCAATGGATAGGTCATCTAAGCAAAGAAACAAGGACTTTGAATGACACACTGGACCAGATGGACTTCACAGATACATACAGAACATTCCAACTTAAAACAACAGAATACTCATTCTTCTTGAGTGCACATGGAACTTTCTCCAGAATAGATCACATACTGGGTCATAAATCAGATCTTAACTGATACCAAAGACTGAGATTATTCCCTGCATATTTTCAGACCACAGTCACAATACTTTGAAACTGGAACTTAATCACAGGAGGAAATGTGTAAGGAACTCAAATACTTAGAGATTAAAGAGAAATCTTGCTAAAAGAATAAATGGGTCAACCAAGAAATTAAAGAAGAATTTTACAAATTCATGGAAACTAATGAAAAAACACATTGGTTTAAAACATCTGGGATATAGCAAAGGCAGTTCTAAGAGGGAAGGACATTGCAACACAAGACTCTCTCAAATAAGTAGAAAAATTCCAAATCAACAGCTAATCTTACACCTAAAGGACATGGAGAAAGAAAAGCAAATAAAGCCTAAACCAAGCAGGAGAGGAGAAATAATAAACATTGGAGCAGAAATAAATAAAAAAACAGAAACCAGAAGAATAGTAGAATGGATCAACAAAACTAGAAGCTGGTTCTTTGAAAGAATTAATAAGATCAATAAACCTCTGTATAAACTTATCCAAAAGAAAACAGAAAGGATACAAATTAATAATATCATTAATGAAAGGGGAAAGGTCACAACCAACACCAAGGAAATACAATTTTAAGAACGTATTATGGGGACGCCTGGGTGGATCAGTTGGTTAAGCAGCTGCCTTCAGCTCAGGTCATGTTCCCAGGGTCCTGGGATGGAGCCCCACATCGGGCTCTCTGCTCAGCAGGGAGCCTGCTTCTCCCTCCCTCTGTCTGCTGCTCTCCCTGCTTATGCTCACTCACTCTTTCTCTCGCTCTGACAAATAAAAATTTTTTTAAAATCTTTAAAAAAATATAAAAAATAAGAACATATTATGGGAAATTATACCAACTAATTAAGCAATCTGGAAGCAATTGATTCATTCCTAGAAACTTATCAACTACCAAAACTGAAACAGAAAGAAATAGAAAATCTGAACCAACCAATAAACAGCAAGGAAATTGAAACAGTAATTAACAACTTCCCAAAAAATAAGAGGCCAGGGCCAGATGGCTTCCCAGGGAAACTCCACCAAAACTTCAAAGAAATAATGCCTATTCCACTGAAGCTGTTTCAAAAAACAGAAACACAAGGAAAACTTCCAAACTCGTTCTATAAGGTCAGGATTACCTTGATCCCAAAACCAAAGATCCCACCAACAAGGAGATTTACAAACCAATATCCCTAATGAACATGGATGCCAAAATACTCACCAAGATCCTAGCCAATAAGATCCAATGGTACATTAAAAGGATTATTCACCATGACAAGGTGAGACTTATTCCTGGGATGCAAGGGTGGTTCATAATTCACAAATCAATCAATATGATAGAGCTCATTAATAAAAGAAAAGAACCATATAATCCTCTCAATTGATGCAGAAAAGCATTTGACAAAATATAGCATCCTTTCCTGATTAAAACTCTTCAAAATATAAGGATAGAGGAAACATACTTCAATATCATAAAATCAATCTATGAAAAGCTCACAGCAAGTATCATTCCCAATGGGGAAACACTGAGAGCTTTTCCCCTAAGGTTAGGAATACAACATGGATGCCCACTTTCACCACTTTTGTTCAATATAACACTAGAAGTCCTAGAATCAGCAATCAGACAACAAAAAGAAGTAAAAGGTATTCAAATTGGCAAGGAAGTCAAACTCTCACTCTTTGCAAGTGACATGATACTTCATGGGAAAAAGCTAAAAAACTCCACCCCAAAAATGCTAGAACTCATACAGGAATTCAACAACGTGGCAGGATACAAAATCAATGCACAGAAATCAGTGGCATTTCTATACACTAACAATGTGACTGAAGAAAGAGAAATTAAGGAATCTATCCTATTTATAATTGCACCCAAAACCCCAAGATACCTAGGAATAACCCTAACCAAAGAGGTAAAAGATCTGTACACTAGAAACTACAGAACATTTATGAAAGAAATTGAGGAAAGGCACAGAGATGGAAAAACATACCATGCTCATGGATTGGAAGAATAAACATTGTGAAAATGTCTGTGCTGCCCAGAGCAATCTACACATTCAATGCAATTTCTATCAAAACATCATCAACGTTTCTCACAGAGCTTGAACAAAAAATCGTATAATTTCTATGGAACCATAAAAGTTCCCCACTCACCAGGGGAATGTTGAGAAAGAAAACCAAATCTGGGGTTATCACAATGCCTGACTTCAAGCCCTATTACAGAGCTGTGATCATCAAAACAGCATGGTATTGGTACTAAAACAGACACAGAGATCAATGGAACAGAATAGAGAACCCAGAAATGGACCCTCAACTCTGTGGTCAACTAATCTTTGACAAAGCTGAAAGACCACCCAATAAAAAAAAGATAGTCTCTTCAATAAATGGTGCTAGGAAAACTGGACAGCCACTTGCAGAAGAATGAAATTAGACCATTCTCTAACACCATACACAAAGGTAAACTCAAAATGTATGAAAGAGGGGTGCCTGGGTGGCTCAGTGGGTTAAGCCTCTGGCTTTGACTCAGGACATGGTCCCAGGGTCCTGGGATCGAGCCCCACATCGGACTCTCTGCTCGGCAGGGAGCCTGCTTCCTCCTCTCTCTCTCTCTCTCTCTGCCTGCCTCTCTGCCTACTTGTGATCTGTCTTTCAAATAAATAAATAAAATCTTAAAAAAAATGTATGAAAGACCTATAAATTCAAAATGGATGAAAGACCTAAATATGAGTCAAGAATCCATCAAAATCCTAGAGAACACAGGCAGTAACATCTTCAACATCGGCCACAGTAAATTCTTGCAAGACATGTCTCTAAACACAAGGGAAACAAAAGCAAAAATGAACTTTTGGGACTTCATCAAAATAAAAAGCTTCTGCACAGCAAAGGAAACAGTCAACAAAACTAAAAGGCAACCTACGGAATGGGAGAAGATATTTGAAAATGACATTATGGATAAAGGGCTGGTATCCAAGATCTATAATGAACTTCTCAAACCCAACACCCAAGAGACAAATAATCCAGTCAAGAAATAGGCAAAAGACATGAACAGACACTCATCCAAAGAAGACATACAAATGGTAACAGACACATGAAGAAATGTCCCACATCACTTGTCATCTGGGAACTACAAATCAAAACCACAATGAGATACCACTTTATATCAGTTAGAGTGGCAAAAATTAAAAAGACAGGGAACAAATGTTGGCAAGGAGGTGGAGAAAGGGAAACCTTCTTACACTGTTTGTGGGAATGAAAGCTGATAAAGCCAATCTAGAAAACAGTGTGAAGGTTCCTCAAGAACTTAAAGATAGAGCTACCCTACAACCCAGGAATTTCACTGCTGTATATTTACCCCAAAGATAAAAAATATAGTGAAACAATATTGATAACAACAATGTGTATAGCAGCAATGCCCACAACAGCAAAATTGTGGAAGGAGATGCCCTTAAGCAGATGAGTGGATAAAGAAATGTGGTTCATACAAACAATGGAATATTTTTCAGCCATCAGAAAGATGAATACCTACCATTTACAATGACATTGATGGAACTGGAGGGAATTATGTTATGTGAAAATAAGTCCATCAGAGAAATATAATTATCATATTGTTTCACTCATATGTGGAACATAAGAAATAGCACATGGAATCATAGGGGAATAGAGGGAAAAGTGAATAAGAAGAAATCAGAGAGGGAGACAAACCATGAAAGACTCTTGACTCTTGGAAACAAACTGAAGGTTGCAGAAGGAGAGGTGGGAGGGAGGGTGACAGGCATAAAGGAAGGCATATGATGTGATGAGCACGGGGTGTTATATACACCCAGAACCACAAATGATATGCAACTAATGAATCATTGAACATTATATCAAAAACTAATGTTTTTTTTTTTATGTTGGCTAATTGAATTTAAATAAATAAATAAAATACTGTCATTCACAACAAAAAAAAAGGAAAAAAAAGAACCATGGTGTGGGAAAGTATTTCCAAGATGTTTTTGTAAATAGTGATGATATGACAATATTTTGTCATACTGCAAGAAGAAAACCTTTAAAGCCTCAGAAGACACAATAAAACTTTGATTGTTAGATTAGAGAGAACTAACATCTGGTCAGGTTAGAGCACAATTCCCAAGAGGTAAACTTCTTAGACTAGAAAAGACCATTCAGATCAGGGATGGGGCAAAGAAGTGTTATGAAGGGTTAATCCTAGTCCCAATTTTTGTGTCTTAAGAAAATAGAAATGCATCATCACACCCACTCAGACTAGGAGAGTAAGTGCTTGAGGAGACACCAGGTTTTATTCATTTATTCATATTCTGAGCAAACTATTTCACAATCATGTTAAGTTCTGACAATACAAAATTTAATAAAATAGACATGAGGCTCACCTTCAGGGAGTTGATATTATACTTGGAGAACCGTAAAGTATGATAAATGTGCAATGATAGCAAAAATACAGAGTGTAATAAAAATATAGAAAAAAAACATTTAAACTGAGTTTGGGGGAATAAAGGAAAATATAATGGAGGAAGTAACATTTAAACAGAGACCTGAAAAATGAACTCAAAAAGTTCAAAGTGAAAAAAAAAAGATTTTCCTATCACATATCAAAAGGGACAAGAGATCACACTATGCTGAAAAATATGAAAGTTGTTCAGTACTTCTGGAACAAAAACAGGAGGAGGAGATGGCTAGAAATAAGTAAGTGCAACCAATTTATGCATGTTCTTGCAAACCACTATAAAGAGCTTAGATTTAATTTTTGAAGAAGAAAAACTGCTGAAGAATGCTGTGAAACAAATATATCTGTATGTTGGGGAGAGAATTCTGGTTTCTGGGTGCATATTAGGCTCAAAGGGGTAAAAGACAGTAAAAATAGAGAACAAAATTGATGCTAGTGAATAGAGAAAGAAGTTAGAGCTAAAAGTGGTTTGGCAATTCTGGAATAGTTGAAAGGAAGACTCTGTAGGAATAACTTTCAAGCTCTGGGAACCCCTGCATCTAAAATATAAGTGAACCTTGGCAGTTTACTTCTTTGACAAATATATCATTAGATAGACCAACACCACCTTCTGTAGTAGTAATCAAAGTTTTTATATTGAAAAGCTAAAATGAATAACATACAGTGGGAAACTCAACATTGGAAGTACAAATCTGGGACAGAGAAATTTCATAAGGGATATCTGTTCCCTTAAGCAGAGAGGATACACATATATACAAACACACACATATATACACATTACCTTGAAATGTATGAAATATTTACTTTCTATTATTTATTTTTTAATAATTTATATTTATAATTTACTATTAGCTGTCTTTAAGAATAAGCCATAAGTGACTCTAAATAATAGAGAACAAACTGAGGGTTGATGGATCAGATTGGTGATGGGCATGAAGAAGGGCACTTGGTGTGATGAGCACTGGGTGCTGTATGTAAGTGATGAATCACTGAATTCTATTCTTGAAACCAATATCATCTTGTATGTTAACTAACAAAATTTAAGTTTAAAATATAGACTTTAAAATTAAATGTGTTCATTTAAAATTAAATAAAATGTATGGTAGCAATGATATTTTACCCCCTAGTATTAGGCTCATGAATATATTAACACTACATAGTCAAAGATACTTTACAGAAGGATTCAGTTAATAATCAACTGACCTTAAAAGAGATCATTCTGGGTTATCTAGATGAGCCCAGTGCAATCACATGGGCTCCTAAGAATAGAAGAGGAAGAGAGAAGAGGAGGCAAAATAGACTCAAAGTACAAGAGTAACTCAATCCTCTGTTGCTGCTTTTGAGGAAGCCTGCCAGGGAAGGCAGGTGGCCCCTAGAAGCTGAGGAATATCTCTGGCTAACAGCCAATAAGGAAACAGGTACCTCAGTTCAACAACCACATGGAACTGATATTGGTCAATAATCTGAATGAGCTTGGAAACAGATATATCACCAAAGCTTCCAAAAATAAATGCAGCCCTAACATTTTTATTTCACCCTTATGAGGCTCCTGAAGCAGAGGACCCACCTCAGTTGACCAAACTTCTGACCTACAGAGCTGTGAGTCAAAAACAAGTGTGTGTTTTTAAACTGCTAGATTTTCTATAGTTTGTTGTATCATCAATACAAAACTAATAAACTTGGTCTTTTCATCTCAAAGAAAAAAATAATAATAGCTGTTATTTTTGGACTGTGTGATGATTTCATGAGAAAAATTATATATATATAATATGAAGTATACTAATATATAATATATAACACATATTGTGTACATTATATATACAATTGAGTAAACCATATAATGGGCATCCAGTAAATGGTTGTAAATGAAGTTACAGTAACAATGATTTTGATCAAACATTTATGATATATTTTGCTATTTATTATTAGATTTTATTCTTATCATAATCCTGATAGGTAAGCACGTTAAGAATTTTTTAACCTGTATAAGGAATAATAATCTAAAACACAAAGATGTTTTTACTTGGTCACAAACTAATCAGTGTCACAGAGGACAGAGACTTCTGATTTCTGGTTAAGTGTTATTTCCACAACTCACTTAAAAAGTATTTCCTGAAGGAGTTACTATGATGGTGAGAAGTCAGTTATATATGATTGTGACAAGGAAAAGTACTTTTGGCCAATTATTGCTTGATGCCTTCCATGTAGCACAGGACTGGCCTAGGCTCTAGAAATAAATACTGAGTATCAACAAGAACTATAATTTCACAATGAGTCAGCTTGGTAACCATTTTAGGAGAACAGTGGAGACTCCAGGATAGAGAGATTTGGATAAGGTCATGTAAAAACCAGCACTAAGGGATTTAGGGATCTGATATAGCTGTCTGAAATACAAAAACCATGAAGTTCTTAAAACCAGAGTGTTCTGGTTCCAGCCAAAGCCATTAATCCTGTTTCCTGCTTCTTCAGCTCACTCATACACCCCTCACAAAAGTTCTGCAATTCAGCTTTATTTCAAAATTCGAGAATCTCAGATCTAAATCCAGCATGATCCTTAAAACTAGAAAGCAACTGCAGGTAACAAAACCAGTCTATCCAAGGTGCTTTCATACATACAAATCCAGAAACACAATAGTACCTGGTCACCCTAAGCCAAAACCAAGTCAGATGCACTATCCAGGCACCCCTGTAATTATATTTATATAGTATTATCAAACTGGCAAAACTGTAGAAAACAGATTAATTGTTTTCACGGAAAGAGATGGGGTGGGAAGTAGTAGGAGCTACTATAAAGGGTAACACAAAGGAATTTCTTTGCGGTGACTGAACAGTTCTGTATCTTGATTGTGGTAGTGGTTATACAAATCTACACATGGGGTTAAATTGCAAAGAGCTACAAACATACACACACAAAGGAACTACAAACACACAAATGAAAATAAGTACATGTAAAAACCTTCTTGTATGACTATAGTACAATAAAGTTGATGAGTTTGTGGCCTAGTTAATACAAGTATTGTCAAGGATGTGAAGAAGAGAAAACCCTTGTGTACTGCTGGTGGGAATTTAAATTGGTGCAGCTGCAATAGAGAGTATGGAGTTTCCTCAAAACATAAAAAAAATAAGACTAACATGTGATTCAGCCACTCCACTTACAGATATTTATCTGAAGAAATGAAAATACTAACTTGAAAAGACATATACACTCCTGTGTTCATTGCAGCATCAGTCACAAAAGTCAAGATATAGAAACTACCTAAATGTCCAATGACAAATAAATGGACAAAGAAAATGTGATACATACATACACACACACACACACACACACACGAATATTATTCATTCCTAAAAAGGAAGGAAATTGGGGAGGAGCAAAATTGTGAAGAAGTAGGAGACCTAAATATGATCAGGTCCCAGGAGTTCAGCTAGATAGTTCTCAAACCATTCTGACCACCTACAAACAACAGGAGAGAGAAGAGAATAACAATTCTAGGAACAGAAAAATCAACTGCTTTCCAGAAGATACGACATGCAGAGAAGTGAATCTGAGGCAACATTAGGGAAAATGGACCATAGTGGGAAGGGCCAGTTTCCAGCAAGTGAGAGAGCAGTGGAGCACAAAATCAAAACTTTTAGAAGTCTGCTCCACTGAGGGACTTTGCTCCAGAGGCTAAGCAGGGGGTGGGCTCCTAATGGGGACAGTGTGGTCTCAAGACCTGCGGAGTCACAGAAAGACCAGGGGTGTTTGAATGTGGCAGAGCTCCCATATGTCAGAGAGGGGAAGCTGGTTGTACAGACATAGCCAAGGAATGGGCTCTCTGTTTGGACTAATTTAAACCATGATCCGCAGCACAGTTGTGCCACTGCTTTTCTGGCAGGGACCCAATAAGTGGCAAATCTGGGGAGACTCACCTTCCTCCCCCGGGAGGAGTGGCATGGGAATGCACTGCAGGAATCTGCTGGGTTTGGAGAATCCAAGCAGGGCTGGGCACCAGAGATAAAAACACTCAGTCACAGGCTGGGTGAGCACAGAGCATGGCCAGAGACCAGGGAGACAGGAGAGATTAACTGCTTTTCTCTGAGGGTGCGCTGAGGAGTGGGGCCCTGGGCTCTCAGCTCCTATAGGGCTGGAAATGAAGAAGCTGCAATATCCATTCCCATCCTCCAAACCTGTGCGGAAAGCATTCAGGGAACAAAAGCTACCAAGAGCTAACTGGAGCAGATAACATAGCCTGGCCCCTGGCAAGAATGACACAATTCTGCCTTGGGCAAAGGCAATTGAGAATCACTGCAACAGGTCCCTCCCCCAGAAAATCAGCAAGAACAACCAGCCAAGACCAAGTTCACTGATTAATGACGTGTTCTATGAGACTCCAAAGCTGGGGGAAAACAACACGTAGAATTCATGGCTTTTTTCCCATGATCCTTTAGTCCTTCAAAGTTAGTCTTTAAATTTTATTTTTTATTCTAATTTTTTCAAATTTTTCCTTTCCTATTTTAACTATTTTATCATATCAATACCTTTCACAAATCTTTTATTTTTAATTTTTACTTTTTAGCTTCTTTTCAGTGTTCCAGAATTCATTGTTTACGTACCACACACAGTGCTCCATGCAATACATGACTTGCACCATACCCACCACCAGGCTCACCCAACCTCCCACCCCCCGCCCCTCCAATACTCTCCTATTGTTTTTCAGAGTCCACAGTCTCTCGTGGTTTGTCTCCCCCTCCAGTTCCCCCCAACTCCCTTCTCCTCTCCATCTCCCCATGTCCTCCATGCTATTCCTTATGCACCACAAGTAAGCGAAACCATATGATAATTGACTCTCTCTGCTTGACTTATTTCACTCAGCATAATCTCCTCCAGTCCCATCCATGTTGCTACAAAAGTTGGGTATTTGTCCTTTCTGTTGGAGGCATAATACTCCATAGTGTATATGGACCACATCTTCCTTATCCATTCGTCTGTTGAAGGGCATCTTCATTCTTTCCACAGATTGGCGACTGTGGCCATTGCTGCTATGAACATTGGGGTACAGATGGCCCTTCTTTTCACTACATCTGTATCTTTGGGGTCAATACCCAGTAGTGCAATTGCAGGGTCATAGGGAATCTCTATTTTTAATTTATTAAGGAATCTCTACACTGTGCTCCAAAGTGGCTGCACCAACTTGCATTCCCACCAACAGTGTAAGAGGGTTCCCCTTTCTCTACATCCTCTCCAACACATGCTGTTTCCTGACTTGTTAATTTTGGCTATTCTAACTGGTGTCAGTTGGTCTCTCAATGTGGTTTTGATTTGAATCTCCCTGAGGGCTAGTGATAATGAACATTTTTTTCTTGTGTCTGTTAGGCATTTGTATTTCTTCATGGGAGAAGTGTCTGTTCATCTCTTCTGCCCATTTTTTGACATGATTATCTGTTTTGTGTGTGTTGAGTTTGAGTTCTTTTATAGATCTTGGATATCAGCCCTTTGTCTGTGCTGTCATTTGAGAATATCTTCTCCCATTCTGTGGGTTGCCTCTTTGTTGACTGTTTCCTTTGCTATACAGAAGCTTTTGATCTTGATGAAGCTCCAAAAATTCATTTTCACTTTTGTTTCCTTTGCATTTGGAGACATATCTTCAAAGAAGTTGCTATGGTCAATGTCGAAGAGATTACTGCCTATGTTCTCCTCTAGGATTCTGATGGATTCCTGCCTCATGTTGAGGTCTTTTTTCCATTTCAACTTTATCTTTGTATATGGTGTAAGAGAATGGTCGAGTTTCATTCTTCTGTACATAGTCATCCAATCTTCCCAGCACCGTTTTTTGAAGAGACTCTGTTTTCTACTGTATATTTTTTCCTGCTTTGTCGAAGATTATTTGACCATAGAGTTGAGGGTCCATATCTGGGCTCTCTACTCTGTTCCACTGGTCTATGTGTCTGTTTTTATGTCCATACCATGCTGTCTTGATGATCACAACTTGTAGTAAAGCTTGAAATCAGCAACTTGATGCCTCCAGTTTTCTTTTTCTTTTTCAACATTTCCTTAGCAATTCGGGGTCTCTTCTGATTCCATATAAATTTTAGGATTGTTTGCTCCAGCTTTCTGAAAAATGCTGGTGACATTTTGATCAGAATGGCATGGAAAGTATAGATTGCTCTAGGCAGTATAGACATTTTAACATTGTTTATTCTTCTGACCCAAGAGCATGGAATGCTCTTCCATCTTTTTGTGTCTTCTTCAATTTCTTTCATGAGTGTTCTGTAGTTCCTCAAGCATAGATCCTTTACCTCTTTGGGTAGGTTTATTCCCAGGTATCTTATGGTTCTTGGTGCTATAGTAATTGGAACTTATTCTCTAATTTCCCTTTCTGTATTTTTATTATTAGTGTATAAGAAAGTAACTAATTTCTGTACATTGACTTTGTATCCTGCCACATTACTGAATTGCTGTATGAGTTTTAGTAGTTTGGGGGTGGAGTCTTTTGGGTTTTCCATATAAAGTATCATGTCATCTGTGAAGAGAGAGAGTTTTACTTCTTTATTGCCAATTTGAATATTTTTTCTCTTTGTTGTCTGATTGCTGTTGCTAGGACTTTTAATACTATGTTGAACAAGAGTGGTGAGAGTGGGCATCCTTGTTGTGTTC
Organism: Mustela nigripes; assembly: GCF_022355385.1. Classification (NCBI taxonomy): domain Eukaryota; kingdom Metazoa; phylum Chordata; class Mammalia; order Carnivora; family Mustelidae; genus Mustela; species Mustela nigripes. The sequence continues at coordinate 2,674,247 of NC_081575.1, read as the reverse complement.
CTGATCTCAAAGGGAAGGTTTTCAGCTTTTTCCCATTGAGGATCATATTCGCTGTGGGGTTTTCATAGATAGATTTTATGAAGTTGAGGAATGTTCCCTCTATCCCTATACATTGAAGGGTTTTAATCAGGAATGAATGCTGTATTTTGTCAAATGCTTTTTCTGCAACAATTGAGAAGACATGTGGTTCTTCTCTCTTCTCCTATTGATTTGTTCTATCACATTTATTGACTTGTCAATGTTGAAACACCCTTGCACCACAGGGATAAATCCCACCAGGTCATGGTGGATAATCTTTTTAAAGTACTGTTGGATCCTATTAGTTAGGATCTTGTTGATAATCTTGGCATCCGTATTCATCAGGGATATTGGTCTGAAATTCTCCTTTTTGGTGGGGTCTTTGCCTGGTCTGGGGATGAGGGTAATGCTGGCTTCATAAAAAGAGTCTTGAAGTTTTCCTTCTGCTTCAATTTTTTGAAAGAGCTTCAGAAAAATAGGTATTATTTCTTCTTTGAAGGTTTGGTAAAATTCCACAGGGAATCCGTCAGGTCCTGGGCTCGTTTTTTGGGAGGTTTTTGATCACTGCTTCAATCTCATTACTAGATATTGGTCTATTTAGGTTGTCCATTTCTTCCTGATTCTGTTTTGGAAGTTTAAAGATTTCCAGGAATTCATCCATTTCTTCTTGGTTGCTTAACTTATTTAAATATAACTGTTGATAATTGTTGATGATTGTTTCTATTTTCTTGGTGTTAGTCATGATCTCTCCATTTTTATTCTTGATTTTAATAATTTGGGCCTTCTCTCTTTTCTTTTTTTTTAAAGATTTTTATTTATTTATTTGACAGACAGAGATCACAAGTAGGCAGAGAGGCAGGCAGAGAGAGAGAGGAAGGGAAGCAGGCTCCCTGGTGAGCAGAGAGCCCGATGCAGGACTTGATCCCAGGACCCTGGGATCATGACCTGAGCCAAAGGCAGAGGCTTTAACCCACTGAGCCACTCAGGTGCCCCTATTCTCTCTTTTCTTTTAGATTAGTTTGGCCAATGGCTTATCAATCTTATTGATTCTTTCAAAAAACCAGCTTCTAGTTTCATTGATGCATTCTACTGTATCTCTAGTTTCTGTCTCATTGATCTCGGCTCTAATCTTGATTATTTCCCTTCTTGGGTATGGAGTTGGCTTAATTTGTTGTTGATTCTCCAGTTCTTTAAGGTGTAAAGACATCTTGTGTATTCTGGATTTTTCTATTTTATTGAGGGAGGCTTGGATGTCTAGCATTTCCTCCTTAGGACAGCCTTTGTTGTATCCCATAGGTCTTGGATGGAAGTGTTTTCATTCTCATTGATTTCCATGAATTGTTTAAGTTCTTCTTTGATTTCCTGGTTGATTGAAACATTCTTAAGCAAGGTGGTCTTTAGCTTCCAGGTGTTTGAATTCCTTCTGAACTTTTTCTTGTGGTTGAACTCCAGTTTCAAAGCATTGTGATCGAAGAATATGCAAAGAATAATCTCAATCTTTTGGTATCGGTTGAGCCCTGATTTCTGACCCAGTATGTGGTTTATTCTGGAGAAAGTTTCATGTGCACTCGAGAAGAATGAGCATTCTGTTGTTTTAGGGTGGAATGTTCTGTATATATCTATGAGGTCCATCTGGTCCAATGTGTCATTCAATGCTCTTATTTCTTTATTGTTTTTCTGCTTGAATTATCTGTCTATTACTGAGAGTGGTGTGTTAAGATCCCCTACTATTAATGTATTCATATCAATATGACTATTTTCATTGTCAAAATCATATTTTATACTTTTATTGTATTTAACCTTGTTTTATTTAGACATATAGAGTTTTTTTCTTTAAAATTTTGTGATACAATTTCTACTAATAGACCAAAATATACACTAAATCTAGCACATGGCTTTGTTCTAGTCTCCTGATCATATTCTTTCATCTTTTTTTTTTTTCTTTTTTAAACCAACTTCTTATCTTCTCAACTCCTTTTTTAGACTCTTTTTA
>NC_081575.1:2652391-2671836 GCF_022355385.1 Mustela nigripes | reverse complement strand
TCCCTCCCTGGGAAAGAAAAGAACACTTTTTTTTTCTTTTCTTCTCCCCCCAGTTTCAGGTCTCTTCTGATTTGGTCACTGTATATTAGTCTGGGGTCATTGTTACCCTTTTAGTATTTTGTTCTCTCATTTATCTATTCTTAATGGATAAAATGACAAGGCAGAAAAACTCACCACAAAAAAGGAAGAACAAGAGGCAGTATGACAGCTAGAGTACTCATCAATACAGACATTATTAATATGTCACAACTAGAGCTCAAAATGATGATTATCCATGTACTACATGGGCATGAAAAAAACCTGCAATATATTAGAGAGTCCCTTTCTGGATAAACAAAATCCCTTTCTGTAGAAATAAAAGAACTAAAATCTAACCAAGTTGAAATTTAAAAAGCTATTAATGAGGTACAATAAAAAATGGAGGCTCTTACTGCTGAGATAAATGAAACAGAAGAGAGAATTAGTGATCTAAAAGACCAAATGATGGAGAATAAAGATGCTGAGCAAAAGAGAGACATAGAACTACTGGGCCATGAAGGGAGAATTTGGGAGATAAGTGATATCATAAGAAAAAACAATATTAGAATAACTGGGATCCCAGAAAAAGAAGAAAGAGAGAGGGGCAGAAGGAATATTGGAACAAATTATAGCAGAGAATTTCCCTAATTTGGTGAAGGGAACAAGCATCAAAATCCAGGAGGCAGAGAAACACCCTCAAAATCAATAAAAATAGGTCCATACCCCATCATCTAATAATAAAACTTAGAAGTTTCAGTGACAAAGAGAAAATCCTGAAAGCAGCTAGGGGCAAGAGGCCTGTAACATACAATGATAGAAATATTAGATTTATATCTAATAGGAGGAGACTATCTAATGGCAAGAGACCTATCCACAGAGACCAGAAGACCAGAAAGAACTGGCATGATATATTCAGAGCACTAAACAAGAAATATATGCAGCTGAGAATACTATACACAGCTAGGCTGTGTTTGAAAATAGAAGGAGAGATAAAAATCTTCCAGGACAAACAAAAAGTAAAGACAAAAAGAATTTGCAAACAGCAAACCAGCCCTACAGTAAATATTGAAAGGGGTCCTCTAAGCAAAGAAAGAGCCTAAGTAACATAGACCAGAAAGGAACAGAGATAATATACAGTAACAGTCACCTTACAGGCAATTCATTGGCACTAAATTCATCTTTCACTAGTTACCTTGAATGTGAATGAGCTAAATGCACCAATCAAAAGACACAGGGTATCAAAATAGATTTTAAAAAAAGACCTATTAATATACTGTATACAAGAAACTCATTTTAGACCCAAAGAAAATGCCAAGTTAAAAGTGAGGGGCTGGAAAACAATTTACCATACTAATGGACATCAAAAGAAAGCTGGGGTGGCAATATTTATATCAGATAAATTAGTTTTTAAGCCAAAGACCATAATATGAGATGAGGAAGGACACTCTATCATGCAATCATATAATACATTCTGTCCAACAAGAAGATCTGACAATTTTAAATATCTATGCCCCTAAGAGGGAAGCAGCCAATTATATAAACCAATTAATAACAAAATCAAAGAAACACATTGACAATAGTACAATAATAGTACAGGACTTTAACCACCTCCTCACTGAAATGGACAGATCATCTAAGCAAAGGATCAACAAGGAAATAAAGGCTTTCAATGACACACTGGACCAGATGTACATCACAGATATATTTAGAACATTCCATCCCAAAACAACAGAATACACATTCTTCTCTAGTGTATATGGAACATTCTCCAGAATAGATCACATCCTGGGTCACAAATTAGGTCCCAACCAGTACCAAAAGTTTGGGATCATTCCCTGCATATTTTCAGACTACAATGCTTTGAAACTAGAACTCGGGGCACCTGGGTGGCTCAGTGGGTTAAGCCTCTGCCTTCAGCTCAGGTCATGATCCCAGGGTCCAGGGATCGAGCCCCACATTGGGCTCTCTGCTCAGAAGGGAGCCTCCTTCCCTCTCTCTCTCTGCCTGCCTCTCTGCCTACTTGTGATCTCTGTCTGTCAAATAAATAAATAAAATCTTTAAAAAAAAAAAGAAACTAGAACTCAATCACAAGAGGAAAGTTGGAAAGAACTCAAATACATGGAAATTAAGGAGCATCCTACTAAAGAATGAATGACTCAACCAGGAAATCAAAAATGAATTATAAAAATTCATGGAAACAAATGAAAATGAAAAGACAACTATTCAAAATCTTTGGAACACAGCGAAGGTGGTCCTGATAGGAAAGTATATACTAATACAAGCCTTTCTCAAGAAATAAGAAAGCTCTCAAATCATAACCTAACCCTACATCTAAAGAAGCTGTAGAAATAAGAGCAAAGAAAGCCTAAACCCAGCAGATGAGAAATAATTAAGATCAGAGTAGAAATCAATGAAATAGAAACCAAAAGAATAGTAGAACAAATCAATGATACTAGAAGCGGGTTCTTTAAAAGAATTACTAAGATTGATAAACCCCTGGCCAGACTTATCAAAGAGAAAAGATAAAGGTTAGATCACAACCAACACCAAAGAAATGCAAACAATTATAAGAACATATTATGAGCAATTATACTACAGCAAATTTGACAATCTGGAAGAAATGGATGCATTCCTAGAGACATATAAACTACCAAAACTGAACCAGGAAAAAATAGAAAACCCGAACAGACCCATAACCAGTAAGGAGATTGAAGCAGTCATCAGAAATCTCCCAACAAACAAGAGCCCAGGGTCAGATGGCTTCCCAGGGGAATTCTACCAAACACTTACAGAAGAATAATAATACCTATTCTCCTGAAATTGTTCCAAAAAATAGAAATGGAAGGAAAGCTTCCAATCTCATTTCATGAGGCATTACCTTGATCCCAGAACCAGATAAAGACCCCATCAAAAAAGAGAGTTTCAGTCCAATGTCCTTGATGAACACAGATGCAGATATTCTCACCAAAATATTAGTCAGTAGGATCCAAGAGTACATTAAAAGGATTATACACCATGACCAAATGGGTATCCCTGGGCTGATTGATTTGTGGATGTTGAACTAACCTATCAATGTGAAGCAATATACTAATAAAAGAAAAAACAAGAACCATATGATACTCTCAATATATGCTGAAAAAGCATTTGACAAAGTACAGCACCCTTTTTTTATCTAAACTGTCAAAGTGTAGGGATAGAGGGTATATACCTCAATATTATCAAAGCCACCTATTAAAAAACCCACAACGAATATAATTCTCAATGGGGAAAAACTGAGAGCTTTTCCCCAAAGGTCAGGAACATAGCAGGGATTTCCACTGTCACCACTGCTATTCAACATAAGACTAGAATCCCTAGCCTCAGCAATCAGACAACAAATAGAAATAAAAGAAATCCAAATCAGCAAAGAAGAAGTCAAACTCTCACTCTTTACAGTTAATATGATACTTTATGTGGAAAACGCAAAAGAGTCCACTCCAAAATTGCTTGAACTCACATGGGAATTCAATAAAGTGTCAGGATATAAAATCAGTGTACAGAAATCAGTTGCATTGCTATACACCAACAACAGGACAGAAGAAGGAGAAATTGAGGAGTCAATCCCACTTACAAATGCACCCAAAACCATAAATACCTAGGAATAAACCTAATCAAAGAGGCAAAGAATCTGTATTCAGAAAACTATAAAGTACTCATGAAAGAAATTGAGGAAGACACAAAGAAATGGAAAAACATTCGATGCTCATGGATTGGAAGAAAAAATACTGTGAAAATGTCTATGCTACCTAAAGCAATCTACACATTTAATGCAATCCCTATCAAAATATAATTGATGTTTTCAAAGAAATGGAAAAAATAATCCTAAAATTTACATAGAACCAGAAAAGACCACAAATAGCCAGAGGAAAATTTAAAACAAAAACCAAAGTTGGTGGCATCACAATCCCTGACTTCAATCTCCATTACAAAGCTGCCATCATCAAGACAGTATGGTACTGGCACAAAAACAGACACATATATCAATGGAACAGAGTAGAGAACCCAGAAATGGACCCTCAACTCTGTGGTCAGCTAATCTTCAACAGAACAAGAAAGAATGTCCAATGGAAAAATAACAGTATCTTCAAAAAATGAGGTTGAGAAAACTGGACAGCCACATGCAGAACAATTACACTGGACCATTTCTCTACACCATACACAAAAATAGACTCAAAATGGCTGAAAGGCCTCAATGTGAGACAGTAATCCATCAAAATCCTTGAGGGGAACATAGGCAACAACCTCTTTGACCTCCACCACAACAATTACTCCATAGAAACATCGCCAAAAACAAGGGAAGCAAGGGCAAAAATGAAATATTAAGACTTCATCAGGATTAAAAGCTTTTGCACAGCAAAGGAAACAGTCCATAAAACCAAAAGAACAACCGACAGAATGGGAAAAGATATTTGCATATGACATAGCAGATAAAGGGCTAGTATCCAAAGTCTATAAGGAACTTCTCAATCTCAACACCCAAAGAACAAATAATCCAATCAAGAAATGGGCAGAAGACATGAACAGACATTTCTGCAAAGAAGACATTCAAATGGCCAAAAGACACATGAAAAAGTGCTCAACATCAGGGAACTACAAACCAAACCTCAATGAGATATCACCTCACACCAGTCAGAATGGCTAAAGCCAACAACTTAGGAAATGACAGATGTTGGTGAGGATATGGAGAAAGACGAACCCTCCTACACTGTTGGTGGGAATGCGAGCTAGTGCAGCCACTCTGGAAAACAGTTATGGAGGTTCCTCAAAAAGTTGAAAATAAAGCTACCCTATGACACAGCAATTGCACTACTGGATATTTACCCCAAAGATACAAATGTAGTGATCTGAAGGGGCACATGCACCCCAATGTTTATAGCAGCAATGTCCACAATAGCCAAACTATGGAAAGAGCCCAGATGTCCATCAATAGATGAATGGATCAAAAAGATGTGGGGTGTGTGTGTGTATGTATCAGTCATCAAAAAACCCTGAGATCTTGCCATTTGCAATCATGTGTATGGAATTAGAGGGTATTATGCTAAGCAAAATAAATCAATCAAAGACAGACAATTATCATACGATCTCTCTGATATAGAGAATTTGAGAGGTGGGGGCGTGGTGGAGGGAAAGGAGGGAAAATTGAAATGAGATGGAACAGGGAGGGAGACAAGCCATAAGACTCTTAATTCCAGGAAACGAACTGGGGGTTGCTGGAGGGGAGTGGGGGGGAATGGATAGGGTGGCTGGGTGATGGACATTGGGAGGATATGTGCTATGGTGGGCACTGTGAATTGTGTAAGACTGATGATTCACAGACCTGTACCCCTGGGCAAATAATACATTATATGTTAATAACAAACAACAACAACAAAAAAGAAGGAACTCTTGCCATCTGTGGCAACATGGATGGACCTTTAGGGCATTATGTACATGAAATAATTCAGACAGAAAAGACAAATACTATATGATCTCACATGTGAAATATAAAACTATAAAAACAAAAAACCTACCAGGTTCAGAGATACAAAGAACAGGTTGCCAGAGGTAGGGGGTTGGCAGAACATGAAATAGATGAAGGGTGTCAAAGGTACAAACTTCAACTTATAAGTAAGTCATGCATATATAATGTAAACCATGGTGATAATAGCTAACAGTACTCATTGCATATTTAAAAGTTGCTGGAAGTAGATCTTAAAAGTTCCCGGGAAAAAATATGTAACTACATATAGTGATGGATGTTAACCAGACTTATTAGGGTGGTAATTTTGCAATATATACAAATATTGAATCATTATTCATCTGAAATGAATATAATGTATATATCAATTATACCTCAATTAATAAAAGATCTGATAAAAGTGAAAAATCACCAGTAAGACTGAAGAATAACAAAGAAAACAAATAACCAATAACCAATGTTCAGAATGGAAAGGCATATATCATTAAAAATCCAATAGAGGCATATATCATTAAAAATGATATATGATACATATATCGATGATATATGATATATATCAATGATATATGTCATATATGTCACATATATCAATGATATATGACATATATGTGACATATATATGACATATATCATTGATATATGTCATATATCATTGATATATGTATTGTATTATATCATTGATATATATTATTAAAATCCAATAGAAATTAAAAAAATGAAAGGATGTTATTTTTAAGAGATTTAATGCCAAAATATAAAAATTTAGAACGATGGACATTTCCTAAAAATATAAAAAGATCAATAAAAGCAAATTAAAAATCTGGATAGTCTTATATGCTTTAAAAAAACATAATCTATAACTAAAGAATTTACCAAAAAGAAAACTTGTGGTCCAGATGGCATTACCAATGAATTCTTCTAAACATTTAAAGAATAAATAGCATCAGTCTTACATAATCTCTTCAAGAGTGTAAAAAGAAGTTCTGTATTGCAATTCATTTTAAAAGCTAACATAACCTTAATACCAAAACCTAAAAAAAACCCTGACAAATAAAGCAAAATTGAAGGCTAGTCTCACTAATGAACAGGGATGGAAAAATTCAAAAATACACACACACACACACACACACACACAAATACTCACACATATGCCAGTCTGTTATGCAAGATAACTGGAAAAGCAGGTTTTTTACTGAGAATAAGATGTCGGTTTAACACTTGAAAATCAGTTAATGCAGGTCACCCCATTTACAGAACAAGAGAGAAAATGTAATTAACTCAAATGCAGAAAAAAATCTGTTAAAATTCAACACCCATGCTTGCCCTTCCAGGGATTTTTTTTTTAAACATTTTATTTATTTATTTGACAGAGAGATCACAAGTAGGCAGAGAGGCAGACAGAGAGAGGGAGAAGCAGGCTCCCCGCTGAGCAGAGAGCCCGAGGCGGGGCTCCATCCCAGGACCCTGAGATCATGACCTGAGCCGAAGGCAGTGGCCCAACCCACTGAGCCACCCAGGCGCCCCTCAACACCCATTCTTAACCCATTCTTGTGTTAACTAACCTTACTGTGGTAGTTATTTTTCAAAATATATTTAAGTCAAATCAGTGTGTATAGCACCTTAAACTTACACAATATTATATGTCAGTTATACCCCAATAAAGCTGGGGAAAATTTTAACGCCCACCATGATTTATTTATTTATTTATTTATTAAAATTTTATTTTATTATTTTTTTAAAAGATTTTCTTTATTTATTTGACAGACAGAGACCACAAGTAGGCAGAGAGGAAGGCAGAGAGATAGAGAGGAGGAAGCAGGCTCCCTGCGGAGCAGAGAGCCTGATGTGGGGCTCGACCCCAGGACCCTGGGATCATGACCTGAGCCGAAGGCAGACGCTTTAACCCACTGAGCCACCAAGGTGCCGCCCCCTCCATGATTTAAAGAAAGAAAAATTTTTCATTTTTGATGGTTGCATATCTTCTTTACCCATTCATCTGTCAATGGATATCTGGGCTCTTTCTGTAGTTTGACTATTGTGGACACTGCTGCTATAAACATTGGGGTGCATGTGCCCCTTCAGATCACTACATTTGTATCTTTTAGACATTTAGGTCTTTTATCCATATCGAGTTTATTTTTGTGTATGGTGTAAGGAAATGGTCCGGTTTCATTCTTCTGCATGTGGCTGTCCAGTTTCCCCACATCATTTGTTGAAGATACTGTCTTTTTTCCACTGGATATTCATTCCTGCTTTGTCGAACACTAGTTGACCATAGAGTTGAGGGTCCATTTCTGAGTTCTCTATCCTGTTCCATTGATCAATGGAATATTATGCAGCTATCAAAAAATTGAAATCTTTTCATTTGCAACAACATGGTTGTTACTAGAGAGTATTATGCTAAGTGAGATAGGTCAGTCAGAGGAAGACAATTATCATATGATCTCACTGATATGTGGAATTTGAGAAACAAGGCAGAGAATCATAGGAGAAAAGACAAAAAAATAAAGCAAGATGACAGTAGAGAGGGATACAAACCATAAGACACTCCTAATCTCAGGAAACAAACTGAGGGTTGTTGGAGCAGAAGGTGGTAGGGGAAATAGGGTGGCTGGGTAATGGACTTTGGGGAGGGTATGTGTTGTGGTAAGTGCTATATATTGTGTCAGACTGACAAATCACAGACCTGATTCCCTGAAACAAATAATACATTATATGTTAATAATTTAAAAATTAAAAATAAATAAATAATTAACTAATTTAAAAAACAATATTAGTCACTGCTTAAAAAGCTACTCCTGTAAATAAGAAAAAAATAACGAAATCCTGCCATTTGCGATGATGTTGATAAAACTAGATTATATTGTGTTAAGCAAAACAAGTCACTCAGAGAAGGACAAATACAATATGAATTCACTTACATGTGGAATTTAAGAAACCAAACAGATGAACATAGGGGGAGGGGATTAAAAGAAAGGGGGAGAAAGATTAGCAAGCCATAAAAGACTCTTAACTACAGAAAAGAAACAGGGTTGATGGAGGATGCAGGGCAGCAGAGGGGCTAAGTGTGTGATGGGTATTAAGGAGGGCACTTGTTGTGATGAGTACTGCGTGTTATATGTAAGTGATGAATCACTAAATTTTATTCCTGAAACCAATATTACCATATATGTTTACTAATTGGAATTTTTTAAAAATTTTTTAGTTTTAAAAATTAGTTAAGAGGGTAAAGTTACATATATTTTGTCACAAGAAAAATAACATAGTAATGTTAAAAAATAAAAGAGAGTAAAGAAGAAAAAGTCTTTGTAAACCAAAAATATAAAAGAAACTTCCTTAGTCTGATAAAGGGTACCTGCAAAACTGTAGCAAAAACCACATTTAATGTTGAAACAATGAAAATCTTTTCTCAGATCACAAATAAACGATATCTGTGACCTACACTTACATTCAGCATTGTACTGCAGGAACTATGCAACAAAATAAGTCATAAAAAATTAAATATATAAAAATTTGAAATAAGTGAAAATGGAATTAACTGAAGATTTCATAAAACTAAAAATAAATTGGTACTATTAATAAATGGATTGATCATTATCTCTGACTATAAGATCAACATTCAAAACTAAATTATATTTCTGTATAATCACAAAAAAGTTTAGAAACTAAAATTTTTAAAAATAAAAACAATTAAAAACCTTTATAATAGTATCAAATAACACTAAATAACTAAGAATAAATTTTAAAATTGTGCAAGATCAGAGCACCAGGGTGACTCAGTTGGCAACTGACTCCTGATTTTGGCTCAGGTGATAACCTCAGGGTTCTGAGATCAAGCTCTGCATCAGGCTCTACACTCATCACAGAGTCTGCTTGTCACTCTCCCCCTAATTCTCTCCCCACTCTCACATGCTCTCAAATAAATAAAAAATCTTTTAAAAAATTGTGCAAGTTCTATATGCAATAAACTATACAAAATACTGAGGAAAAATAAAAAAATAAGTAAATGGAGAGAGATACATGTCTACAGATTGGGAGACTCCATTTGGTAAAAATAACAGTTATTCCCAATGCTGAACAATAGATTCAGCATAATTGCAATACAAATTCCAGGAAGGTCCTTTACTGTATGGAAATTAGCAACCTGATTCTAAAATTTAGGAGAAGGATAAAGTTAGAGAATTTTACTATGAGATTATCAAGACTTATTAAAATACTTTGCAATTAATTGAATATCTATTGGCTATCCACATAAAAATGAATGGTTCTTTAATATTATATTGCATCATATATATATAGTGATATCATATATTATATATTGGTATATTGATATATGTATATCTATCTATGTATATATCAACATACAAATTGTGTATGTGTAGCCTCTAGAAAATAAAATATTCATGACACTGCATTCAGCAAGGATTTCTTAAATGGAATAAAAATGTACTAAGCATGAAATAAAGATTGATGCATTAGATTACATTAAAATTATAATTACTGTTCATCAAAAAACATTAAGTGTGTAAAAAATAAATTCAACAGAGTAGGAAAAGATATATGCAATATATATATTTTACAGTGGACTAGTACTCAGAATATTAAGAACTACAAATCAGTAAGAAACTTAGAGATAACAGAATAAACAAATGCACAAATGGTTTCAACACACTTCCTTTTTTTATTTTAAAGATTTTATTTATTTATTTGACAGAGAGAGATCACAAGCAGGCAGAGAGGTAGGCAGAGAGAGAGAGAGAGGGAAGCAGGCTCCCTGCTGAGCAGGGAGCCCGATACGGGACTCGATCCCAGGACCCTGAGATCATGACCCAAGCCGAAGGCAGCGGCTTAACTCACTGAGCCACCCAGGTGCCCCCCTAAACAATTTTTTTGAAAGTGTGTTGAAATTGGGCGCCTGAGTGGCTCTCTGTCAAATAAATAAATAAAATTTTTTTAAAATTGTTTAGGACATTCAAATGGCAAACAGCATATGAAACTAAATCAAACTCATAAGGCATTAGGGGAATACAAATGTAAACTACTATAAGATATCAAAACATGCTATTATAATGGCTAAAATTTAAAAGAATAACAGTACTAAGTGCTGAAAAGGATGGAGAGCCATAGCAACACTTGTGAAGTACTGAAGGACATGTAACTTGCTGTAAAAATTTTAGAAACTCCTTGGCAGTTTCTTTTTTTTTTAAGATTTTATTTATTTATTTGACAGACAGAGATCACAAGTAGGCAGAGGGGCAGGCAGAGAGAGAGAGAGGAAAGTAAGCTCCCCACTGAGCAGAAGGCCTCATGTGGGGCTCAATCCCAGGAACCTGGGATCATGACCTGAGCTGAAGGCAGAGGCTTTAACCCAATGAGCCACCAAGGTGCCTCTCCTTGACAGTTTATACTGTCATATGTATATATATATATATATATATATATATATATATATATATATATATGTTTCCTATGACCCACTGAGCCACCCAGGTGCCCCTCCTTGACAGTTTATACTGTCATATATATATATGTCATATATATATATACTGTCATATATATATATGTGTATATATATATATATATATACTGTCATATATATATATATGTCAGTATATATATATATATATCCTATGACCCAGGAATCCCACTCCTAGTTATATAAACAAGAGAACTGAGTTGAAAACATGTATTCAGCAAAAAAAAAATAATAAAATAATACAAATTCCTATCAACAACAGTAAAATGGTTTATATAAAATGTGGTTTATTTATAGAATGGGATACTACAGAGCACTGAAAATTAATGAACTATATAGTTAATGCAATGACATGAATGAATCTCAAAAACATTATGTTAGGTCAAACAAACCATACACAAAGGCGTGTCTATTGTATTATTGCTTAAATAGAGTTCACTATCGGGTGAAATTAATTTGTAGTATAAGATATCAGGCTTGCTGTTATCTTTGAGAAGAAGAACACAGACAGGGACAGAAAAGGCATGAAGGGATGGTTTGGAGTATTATTTTTTTATTTCCCAATCCAGGTGGCGATTACATGGATTCATACATTTGACAAATATTCATTGAGCTGTAGACTTGTGATTTTGGATTTTTATGTATGTTATACTTCAATTAAAAGGTTTACTTTAAACAAACAAACAACAACAACAAACCACTGAAAAGAAGATCGGAATAAATTACAACACAGCATATTTTTGGCTGTGAAGATCTAATTAACTAAGATACCCATGTTGGAGGGCACCTGGGTGGTTCAGTAAGTTAAGCGTCTGCCTTCAGCTCAGGTCATGATCTCAGGGTCCTGGTATAAAGTCATGCATCAGGCTCTCTGCTTGGTGGGCAGTTTGTTTCTCCTCTCCCTCTGTCCCTTCCCCCTGCTTGTGTTTTCTCTCTCTCTCTCAAATAAATAAAATCTTAAAAAAAAAGTTCCAAACTTATTTATAAGTCAATGTAATCCTAATAAAAGTCCCAACACAATTTCCTTAAAATAAAGCTTTTCAAGTTTAAAGTTCATAGGAAAATGTTTACAACTAATTTTTAAAAGGTAATTTGACCTAATAAAGAAAACATACTATAAATCTAACAAAATAAAATATTGTGGTATTAGAATACTTGCATGTTGATACCTGTATGTACCAAAACACTAGTAACAGATGTTGCTTTCTGGCAGAGGAATTGAGTGGTTGTTTAAGAATGAGAAGATCTACTTTTCACCCTATACAACTTTGTACCCTTTGGATTATGACTCTTGTACATGAGTTACTTATTAAAAAGGCAAATCTACAAAATTTAAAGCTTGCCTTATGAGAAAGAACAGGAAGAAATGATCGCCAGGGATTTAATCAATACAGATATAAGATGTCTGAATTAGATTTTAAAACAACAATTATAAGGATACTAGTGGACTTAGAAAAAGCATTCAAGACACTAGAGAATCCCTTACTTCAGAGAAAAAAGAACTAAAATCTAGTCAAGCCAAAATTGAATTACTATAACCAATATGAAAACCTTAATGGATGCTGCTGGATGACAATGAGGATGGATGAAGCAGAGGAATGAATCAGTGATATAGAAAATAAGATTATGGAAAATAATGAAGCTTAAAAGAAAGGGAAAGAAAGTTATTAGATCCTGAAGATAGACTTAGGGAACTCAGCAACTCCTTGAAGTGAAATAACATTCATATCATAGGAGTTCTAGAAGATAAAGAGAGAGAAAGGGGGCAGAAGGTTTACTTGAGCAAATTATAGCTGAAAATTTCCCTAGCCTCAGGATGGAAACAGACCTTGAAATCCAAGATGGACAGAGAAATTTTATTAAATTCAACAAAAGCTGGCCATTACTAAGAATTATCATAGTCAAATTCACAAAACAAACAAGAATCCTAAAGGCAGCAAGGGGGGAAAAAAGTCCTTAACCTACAAGAAAGACAGATCAGTTTCACACACAAACTTGTCAGGGCAAGAGAGAGTAGCATAATATATTCAACATGCTAAATGGGAAAAATGTGCTAACAAGAATATGCAACAAGGCTGTCATACAGAATAGAAGGAAAGATGGAATTTCCCAGACAAAAACTAAAGAAGTTTGTGACCACTAAACTAGCCCTGCAAGAGATATTAAATGGGAGTCTTTGAGTGTTGGTGGGGAGACCAAAACAATAAAAACTAGAAAGCAATGGAGAACATCAGCAGAAACACCAACTTTACAAATAACACAAGGGCATTACAATCATAACATTTAATAATCACTCTGAATATAAATGGACTAAATGCTCCAATCAAAAGATGTAGGGTGTCAGAATGGAAAAAAAAGAGACCCATCTATATGCTGCCTACAAGAGACTCAATTCAGACCTAAATATACCTGCAGATTGAAAGGGAGGGGATGGAGAACAATCTATCGTGCTAATGGGCATCAAAAGATGGCAGGACTAGTCATACATATATCAAACAAACTAGATTTTAAACCAAAGACTGTAATAAGAGATGAAGAAGGTCATAACATCATAATTAATGGATCTGTCCTTCAAGATCTAACAATTGTAATTATTTATGCCTCCAATTTGGGAGTACCCAAGTATATAAAATAAGTAATAACAAACATAATGAAACTCATTGATAGCAATACAATAACAGTAGTGGATTTTAACACACTACCTACAGCAATGGACAAATCTTCTATGTACAAGATCAAGAAGGAAACAATAGCTTTGAATGACACATTAGACCAGATGGACTTAGCAGATATATTCAGAACATTACATCCTAAAGCAGCAGAATATGCATTCTTCTTGAGTGCACATGGAACATTCTCCAGAACAGATCACATACTAGATCACAAATCGGCCCCCAACAAGTGCAAAAAATTGAGATCACACCATGCATATTTTCTACAATGTTATGACATTTGAAGTCAACCACAAGAAAAATTTTGAAAAGACTACAAATACATGGAGGTTAAAGAACATCCTAGTTAACAATGAATGGGTTAACCAGGAAATTAAACAGGAAATAAAAAAAATACATGGAAGCAAATGAAAACTCAATAGTCTAAAACCTTTGGCATGCAGCAAAAGCAATCCTAAGATGGAAACATATTGAAATATAGGTCTACCTCAAGAAGAAACAAAAGTCTTAAATATATAACCTAACCTTACATGTAAAGGAACTGGGAAAGGAACAGCAAGTAAAGTCTAAAGCCAGAAGAAGAAGAGAAATAATAAAGATTAGATCAGAAATAAACAATATAGATACAAACAAACAAAAATACAGTACAATGGATCAACAAAACTAAGAGCTGAATCTTAGAAAGAATTAATAAAGCTGATAAACCCTAGCCAGGATTTTCAAGAAGAGAAAAGACCCAAATAAATAAAATCACAAATGAAAGAGGAAAGATCACACCACAGAAATATAAACAATTATAAGAGAATATTATGAAAAAATTATATGCCAACACACTGGGCAATTTGCAAGAAATGGACAAATTCCTAGAAACATACAAGCTACCAAAACTGAAACAGGAAGATTATAGAAAATGTGAACAGACCCAAAACCAGCAAAGAAACTGATTCAGTAATCAAAAATCTCCCAACAAATAAGAGTCCAGAACCAGATGGCTTCCCAGGGGAATTCTACTAGACATTTAAAAAGAATTAATATCTACCCTTCTCAAACTCTTCCAAAAAATAGAAATAGGAAAAAAAAAAAAAAAACTTCCACATTCCTTCAATGAAGCCAGCATTACCATCATTCCAAAACAAAAGACCCCACTAAAAGACAAAATAGGCCAAGATCCCTGAAGAGAACAAATGCAAAAATTCTCAACAAGATACCAGCAAATCGAACCCAACAATACATTAAAAGAAATATTCACCATGATCAAGTGGGATTTATTTCTGGGGCTGCAAGGGTAGTCCAATATTCGCAATCAACCTCATACACCACATTAATAGAAGAAAGGATAAGAACCATATGATCCTCTCAATACATGCAGGAAAAGCATTTGACAAAGTAGAGCATCTATTCGGCCCTCAACAAAGTAGGGATAGAAGACCATGACTCTTATTAATCTCACAAAACAGAGGGTTGCTGGGGGGAGGGAGATTGGGAGAAGGGTCTTGGGGTTATGGACATTGGGGAGGGTATGTGCTTTGGTGAGTGCTGTGAAGTGTGTAAACCTGGCGATTCACAGACCTGTACCCCTGGGGATAAAAATATATGATTATAAAAAATAAAAAATTTAAAAAAAAAGAAGACCATGCCTCAACACCATAAAGGCCATATATGAATGACACAGCTAATCTCATTCTCAATGGGGAAAAACTGAGAGCTTTTCCACTATGGTCAGGAACAAGACTGGTGTCTTGTTATTTGTCTTGGAAATCATAGTTATTTAATCATAGTTATTTAACATAGTACTGGAGATCTTAGCCTCACCAATCAGACAACAAAAAGAAATAAAAGACATCCAAATAGGCAAGGGAGAAGTCAAATCTTCACTATTTGCAGACAATATTGTACTCTATGTACAAAACCCAAAAGACTCCACCAAAAAATGCCAGAACTAATACATGAATTCAGCAAAGTTGCAGGATATAAAATTAATGTGCAGAAATCTGTTGCATTTCTATACACCAATAATGAGGAGCAGAAAGAGAAATCAATGAGTCAATCCCATTTATAGTTGTACCAAAAACCATAAGATGCCCAGGAATAAACCTAACCAAAGAGGTAAAATATCTTTACTCTGAAAACTATAGAACACTTATAAAAGAAATTTAAAAGGACACAAAGAAATGGAAAAACATCCATGCTCATGGACTGGAACAGCAAAATTGTTAAAATGTCTATACAACCAAAAGCAGTCTACGCATTTAATGTAATACCTACCAAAATACCAACAGCATTTTTCACACAGCTAGAATAAGCCATCCTAAAATTTGTATAGAAACATAAAAGAATCTGAATAGTCAAAGCAATCCTGAAAAAGAAAAGCAAAGCTGGAAGCATCATGATTCCAGATTTCAAGTTATATTACAAAGCTGTAGAGGTGAAGACAGTATGGCACTGGCCCAAAAGAGACACATACATCAATGGAACAGAACAGAACACCCAGAAAATTACCCATAAATATATGGTGAACATAGGGTCCCAGAAACAGATCTATATGTATATAGGAATTTAGTGTAGCATTAAGGAGAAATTTATGATCAATAAGAAAATTATAGACTATTTAATAAATTGCACTGAACAAATGATTATTCATTTAAAAAAATGTGAGGTCCACATGAACAGTGGATTATAGTGCTATTATGTATAAACAACAAATACTAAATGTAATCTTGAAGTAGGAAGATCTTCCAAAGTAAAACTTAAAACTCATAAGGCATAAAAGGAAAGACCAAGAGTTTTAATTTTAAACTTCTCTGCAACAAAAAGCCCTCATTGATAAAGTTAGAAATAAGCAAGAGACTGGGATTTATAAATAAAATATTAATGTTCCTGTCATATAAGGGGTTAATATGAATCAGTAACTAAAAGGTGAAACAAAATACAAAATTGAACAAAGGAATAAAAAAATTCACAACAGAATATTATAAAAGAGTAATAAACAAAAATGTGTTCAACCTCGATAAAAATTAGAGATACATACACTAAAATAACCAGACATTTGCATTTAAAGTCTATGGAAATACGACTAATACATTAATTAAAAAGTTAGCTGTTGTAGCACTGAGGGGAGAAAATAAGATTGATGAGGATTGCGATAGGAACAAAATTTCTGTTTTATATCATTATTTATTTTATTTTTGAGCTATTCATTTTCTCAAAGTCCCAGCATTCTTTCAAAACCAAATACTCTTTTATTATTCCTTATCTCAGTGAGTGGTACCATCATCCATTCAACTACAAAATCAGAAACCTAGAAGTCATCTTTCACATTTCCCTCTCCAACATCCCCATTCTATTCTATTT
Source organism: Mustela nigripes (assembly GCF_022355385.1). NCBI lineage: Eukaryota > Metazoa > Chordata > Mammalia > Carnivora > Mustelidae > Mustela > Mustela nigripes. The sequence goes on along the minus strand of NC_081575.1, from coordinate 2,654,822 downwards.
AAAGTTCTCCAAAGTTTACCTCCAAGCTCTTTTCAAAACATCATGTCTCTTCACATGTTCTACTACAACCCTAGAGCAAGCTGTCATGTACTCATTCTTAACCACTGCTAAAACTTTATTCACGTGAGAAATATTTCTAGGCATCTGATGCCTTGTATCTGATACAGTGCTAACTGGTTTCCTGGAATCTACTTTCCTCCTAAACTATCCAACATACTGCAGTCAAGTTTAGCATTTCAAAATCTGAATTTGTCAGCAGCTCTTCCACCACTTTAAATACCTTGGTGGCTTCAAGGTACAGACACACCTTGGCAATATTGCAGGTATTGTTCCAAACCACTGCAATAAAGCAAATACAGCAATAAAGTGAGTCAAATTTTTTTTTGGTTTCCCAGTTCATATGAAAGTTACATTTACACTATACTGTAGTCTATTAAGTGTACAACATTATGTCTAAAAAAAATGTACATACCTTAATTTTTAAAAAAATACTTTAAGTTCTAAAATGCTAACTAATATCTAAGCTTTCAGTGAGTCATAATCAATGATCACAAATCACCATAACAAAGATAATAATAATGAAAAAGTTTGAAATGATGTGAGAATTACCAAAACACGACATAGAGACACATGAAGCAAACAAATGTCTTTGGAAAAAATGGTGCCAGTAGACTTGCTGGATGCAAGGTTACTGCAAACCTTCAATTAGTTAAAATTATCTGCAAAGCATAGTCAAACAAAGCTCAATAAAATGAGGAATGTCTGTAGTTTTAAGGAAATTAATAATTATTAACCTAGGGAAAAATTAACTCTATTATCAAATCCAAACTACTTACATCAGGCTCAGGTTTACCATAATCTCAAGCCACAATAGCCTTTTGCCTAATAAACTCTTTAAATGGAAAAAAAAGCACTCAGAACAAATAGAAAGTATTCTATATTAATTAGTATTTATAATCAAATACACCAATAACTGCATTATATAGAACTGAGTGCTCTGATTAAAGGCAAATATTATTAGACTGAATGCACAAAAACTATGTTACAAGACATAGCATCTAAAATATAAGGATGCAGAAAGAGTTGAAAATAAAAGGTTGGAAAGAGATACACCAAACATTAATTTTAAAAAGGCTAATTTGATTCCACATGTAAGTAAAATAGTATGGTATTTGTTTTTCTCTGTCTGACTTGTTTCACTTAGTATATATAATAACTTCTATATCCAAAACAAAAGGCCCATCTGTACTGTCTCAAATGGCAAGATATCATTCTTTTTTTTTTTAGATTTTATTTATTTATTTGACAGACAGAGATCACAAGGAGGCAGAGAGAGAGGAGGAAGCAGGCTCCCTGCTGAGCAGAGAGCCCGATGTGGGGCTCGATCCCAGGACCCTGGGATCATGACCTGAGCCGAAGGCAGAGGCTTTAACTCACTGAGCCACCCAGGCGCCCGATATCATTCTTTTTATGGCTGAATAATATTCCACTGTGCATACATACCACATCTTCTTTAACTACTTATCTATCACTGGACATTTGGGTCGCTTCCATATCTTGGCTATTGTAAATAATGCCACAATAAACATAGGGGTACATATATCTTTTCAAGATGCCTTTATTTTTTTTTTTTTAGTTAGTGTTTTTATTTTCTTTGGGTAAATACCCAGTAGTAGAATTACTAGATCATATGGTAATTCTGTTAACATTTTGGGGAACTCCATCCTGTTTTCCACAATATGTACCAATTTACATTCACAAGCAAACAAACAAAAAACCAGATTCTTAAATACAGAGAAACAGGTGGCGATTGCCAAAAGAGCAGTAGGTGTACGGATGGGTGAAATAGATAAATGCAGACTAAGAGGTACAAATTTCCAATTATGTAATAAATAAGTTGCAGGTTTGAAAGGTACAGCACAGGGAATATAGTCAATAATATTGTAATAATGTTATATAGTAACAGATGGTGACTACACTTATCATCATGAGCACTAAGTAATGTATGTACTTGTTAAATCAATGTGTCATACACCTGAAAATAATATAAAATTATATGTTAATTATACTTCAATTTTTTAAAAAAGAAAGCTGCCTTGGCTAAATCAATATCAGACAAAGTAGACATTAAGACAAAAATCATTACTAGCAATAAAAAGAGATGCTTCAGAATGATAAAATATCCCATTTATCAGAAAGATATAACAATTCTAAATTTGTATGTACCTAATATTGCCTCAAAAGATATGAGTAAGTTATGAGATGAAAAAAAAATAGAGAAAACCACAATAAGAAATACAATATCACAGTGGAAGATTTTAATACATCTTTCTCAGTAACTAGTGAAACAAGGAGAGAATAACATCAGTAAGGATACACAGCAACTGAGCAACATTAACAAATTGGAACTAATTGATATATATGGAACTCT
>NC_081575.1:2627196-2647391 GCF_022355385.1 Mustela nigripes | reverse complement strand
AAAAGAAAAGAATTTAAAAAAAAGAAAACACCTTTCAGAAAGTGGTTGTTTTTCTGTTTCCAGAATTGCTCTTCTTCTTCTCTTCGATCTGCTGATGGATTTTCAGGTGTTTGCAATCTTTAGATAAGCTATCTAGCTGATCTCCGGCTAGCTGAAGTAGTCTCAGCCTGCTACTTCTCCACCATCTTGCCTCCTCTCAAGAATACACATTCTTTTCATAAACACATGGAATGTTTATGTACACTGAACATATTTTAGGACAAAGACCAGCAAGCTCTTTCTATAAAGAGACAGACACTAAATACTTTAGGCTTTGTGAGCCTCACGATATTGTTGTCATATATTTTTTCTTTTTTTAATCACCTCTTAAAAATGGAAAAAAAATTTTTTTAGATTAAGGGACATACAAAAGCAGTCCATAAGCCAAATTTGACTTATGGGCCACAGAATCTCTCTGTTTATAAGAAACTCTCTGTTGTAAGAAACTCTCATCAAATTTTAAATTGAACCTACAGAGTATACTCTGACCAGAGTGTAATTAAGCAAGAAATAATCAAATGATAATTAGAATTAGAAAATCCTCATCATTTCCAAATTAAGAAACATACTACTAAATAACCCTAGATCTAGGGAAAAAATCACACTGAAAATTAGACAAGTGGTGGGTATTAGAGAGGGCACAGATTGCATGGAGCACTGGGTATGGTACAAAAACAATGAATACTGTTATGCTGAAAATAAATAAAAAATAAATTAAAAAAAGAAAATTAGACAATATTTTAAACTGAATAATATTGAAAATAGTACATATGAAAACTTATGGGCTACAGCAAAAGTCATGCACAGACGGACATTTGTGACCTTAAAAACATATATTAACAAAGGAGAAACTTTGAAAATTGATAAGCTAAGCAACATATCATTAAGATAAAATAAGAAAAGCAAATTAAGCACAAAGGAAGTAGAAGAAATTAATTAAGACCAAAAATAAATGAAAGAAAAAATAAATATATAATCAAGAAGATCAACAAAAGCCAAAGTTGTTTGAACATAACAAAATTGATAAAACTTTAGAAGAACCAATGAATTAAAAAAGAGAAAAAGCACAAATAAAATGGGGAACATAAGGGAGATGTAACTACAGGTCCTACATGTAGATATTAAAAATAACATAAGATAGGAACAGCTGGCTGGCTCAGTTGGTGGAACATGTGACTCTTGACCTCAGAGTCATGAGTTTGAACCCCACTTAGAGTGCAGGGTTTACTGAAAAAAATGACAAATAAAATATTTTTAAATTTATAAGATACTATGAAATACCTTATGCCTTTGATTTGAAAATATGTTTAAAATGTACAAATTCCTAGCAATATGCAACTTACCAAAACTGACTCAAGTCAAAACAGGAAATCAGAACAGTACCACAATATTAAAGAAATTGAATGTAACTTAAAACACTTTTAAGGACATCACCAAGATGGCAAAGTAGAAGGCCATAAGCTCCATTCCCCCCCCCCAAAAAAGATCACAGATCATAGATTCATGAACAAAAATGGCTCTGGGAGAGCTCAAGAGTCTACTTAAGAAACTAGCAACACAGTAGAACAAAAAAACTGAGAATAACTGCATACAAAGGGAAAGATGAACAGTTTCTTTTGACTGGTATTATCCTGTCCTCCAGGATGGCACTGCTCAGTGCTGGCACAGCTAGAAAGCACACTCTGGGAAAGGGAGATGGGGGTGAGTGACATCTTCTCCAGCCTTTCAAAGTACCACACAAAGGACCCCACCCAGACTGGCAAAGCTGAGACATATAGAGATGACTAGGAACAAGGAAGAAAAGCAGAGGCTACCAGTATCAGCCACAACCTGCTGTGCAGAGGTCCCCAGTAACTTTCCCCACTGAAGAAAACAATGGCCAGCATAGCTGTCATAAACTCCATCTAGGTTTCACTAGTTATTGTCCTACACATAATAGAGTTTGCAGGTGACAAGTACCTGAGTCCTTCCCTGTTCCCTACCCCACAATCTCTGCCAGAGCTCAGGATTCACACCAGCAGCCAGCCCAAGCCTCAACATCACTGACCATTAGGGAAATGCAAATCAACACTATCATTGCATTAGGGAAATGCAAATCAACATTATTCATTTCACAACATGAAATAGCACCTCACACCTGTCAAAATGGCTAAAATCAACAACACAGGAAACAAAAGGTGTTGGTGAGAACATGGAGAAAATTACTATCATGAGCTCTTCTCTCCCTCCATATCTTTCTATCATATAATTCTTCCTCCATATCTAATTTTGACTTTCTTGAAAGCCAACCCATTCTTTGCTCCCAAAATTAGTTTTGAAAAATGTAATTTTGATCCTGTCATTTTATGTTTAAAGCCCCTTAATTACTTATATATGACATCAGAATAAGGTCTAAACTTAATATGTCCTACAAGACACCACATGATATGACCTGAATAATACTGTCTCTATGTTCTCATCCCTCTGTCTACACTCTAGCCATACTAGCCTTCTCTTGTCTCCTAAAATGGAATGTGAATTTTCTAACAATCAAAACCTCACACAACCTATTTCCTCTCCCTGAAATATTTTCTTCTCCATCTCCTACCTCCCATCTCCATTACTACTTAAGTAACTAACAGTTGTAGACCTTTATGTTCTAAGCTTGAGCATCACTTCATTAATGACACTTTGCTTTTCATATCCCCAACTAAGCTAGGTATGTATTTTAATTGCTTTATAAGACTCTTTACTCCACAACATTCAGCTTACCTTCAAATTACTTATTCAAAGTATTCCTTCCCTTTTAGGTTGTGAGCTCCAACAGAGCAGGGATGGGTCTGTCTGATTCACTATCACATCCTCAACACTTAGCACAGTGAACTGATATATTTAACATAATAAATAGATATTAAAATGAAAAGAAAAAACTATTTTGTCTCTCACCAAGAAAAACCAAACACTCAAGAAAGGGGTTCATAAAGTAGAACTTGAAGACAACTGAGAAGTTCTGCAGAGACAAATGATACAGAAATTCTATAAAGTGAACATTGACCTTGTCAATTTGGACCACAATATTCACAGGTAAATTCTGCTTAGGACTACAGCACACCAAAACATCTGGAAAACTGTCACCCATCCATATGCATTGCTTGCATGATCCTAAACATCTTTATATGAGAATACAAGTTATAGCACAAATTATTTTTTTTTTTACTTGCCTCTGGGAGGTACTTGGCAAAGCAACAAAACCATTTATAGACAGAGACTCACAGACCCACCAATTAGAGACAGTAATTCAAGAACTAAATCACCAAAGGAAGAAAGACACTATGTGTAATTTACACAATCACCTCAGGCTGCTGGCCTGATTTACAGCTAGCTCTATTCTAAGAGTGCATTGACTCATAGTCCCTTCCAACTCAGCATCAAGATTCCAAAACATTCACCCTGCAGACAGTGATTCAGAGCCCTGGCACTATGTTATGCTTCTGTATCCTGCCTCTTATCCAAAGACCTACTCTCAGTAGTAGTCCCTGAGGCTACAGGCAGACAGATGAAGCTGTATACTAAAGAGTAACTGCAGGTTTGTAGTTTGTCTCCAGGCTGCAGAAGCTAAAACAAGAATGCGCAATGTACATTTTCAGGGAACCTACCTTTATCTAAAAATGGGAAATCTACAGACCAGACACAAAAATAGAGAAAGTTTATGTTCATATATACCAATTTTAGCCTCCAGACCACATGGAGCATATAACTAAGATCATTGTTGTAACATGGATACTACTCTGGGTCCCCAAATGCTTCTGGAGACTGTGTCTTTTATAGATTGCTAAACAGGCCCTCAGAAAGCAGGAGAAAATTGCTCCTGGAGTAAAGATGATAATGAGTTCTAAGACTATCTACTTATTTCTGACTGCTTGTTAATGCTGCTGGAATACCACTTGTAACAATAAGATACTTCTTGCAAACATTTGGCAAACATATGCCCGCTCCCCAAGAGCAAGAGAGTTTCTTTATCAAACTAATCCCAGCCAAAAACTGAGAAAGATTAAAAAAAAAAAAAAAAGCAAGGAATGGGGGGAAGCAATACAGACCACTGAAAATATAGAATGCTCTTAATAAGTCACCAATGTGGAAGTAGAATAAAGAAAACAAAAGGTTGATTAAGGGATTCAGGCACAAAAATATAGCCAAGCCCTTGAGTCTATGAGAGAAAGCAGAAGTTTAAAGGTTAAAGGAGAAGAAAGAATGGAAATAAAACAGAGGGAAGAAGAATCACAGAACATATGGGTGAATGAGACAGGTCAGAAAAACTAATAGGAAATCAATTTAACCAAAGAAACACAATCAGAAGAACAAGTTCAGCCATGTCAGACTTCTTAGTGTTTGCTAAATATTCAATTTCCTATTCCTATCAATCTACTTCCAATCTCTCAAAACCATCTTCCTTCTCCCTCCTACCCTTCCTCCTTCCCTTTCCCTCTCTCCATATAACACCCTATTAAAGTGGTATTGGCCTCCTTATATTCACTGTGACTACTTTTAAACTTCCTTAATTCATTCTTCAACAGCAACCTACGGGACCTATTAAAAGGCGGATCAAATTATTTTCCTCCTTTGCTTAAAACTATTCAAAGCGTCCCTACTGCATGGGGGGGGGGGGTACTATAAAACCTTGAATTTGGCCTATAAGGTCCTTTAATAATTAGCAAAATCCTACCTCTCTTGCCTGAACTCCTACTACCTGGCTGCTCACTGTCAATGCCCTATTAGCCTCCTCTCACTATCTCTAATGCATTAGCACCATGCCTTCCCACCTTAAGATGACCTAAGAAAAACCTCCATTGGGCAATTTATCCTTCTGGGACCAATGAAAACCATTGTCTGCTATCCAAATGTTAGTTGCTACCTCATCCATTTCCTCAATTTCTGTTTCAAGTTCCAACATCAACCTAGTGACCATGACTTTTTTTTTATATACTATTATTGTGTCTTCCTCCTGTCACAAGACCCTCCTGCTTAGGTAGCCATTTTTGCCCACTTGACCTACAAGAATTCCTCTGCTATCAGTCTGTAGCCCTAGTTGTAGGCAAGTTGAAATTTCTTGCCTTTATTGTCGATAACACCTGCTGTTTGACCCAGCCTGTGTAGACACATGCCTCCGTTTCTTCATGATCTAGAGGGATACTTAGATATATAAATGTTAGAATCCATGATTACAGATTAAGCATGGAGAACTAATCAAGGAGAACTCTTCGTAACCAAGGCCTCAAATGATAAGTAGTCATTATTTGAAAAGTCATTATTTGAAATTATCCATCTAGAAATCCCAAGGTAACACTATGTCAAGCTAGCATTTTAGGTTCATATAGGAAAACCTCCTTCTCAGCTCCAAACATAAAATACTTCATATTAATGATAACTAAATCATAAAACATACCTTAAAAATAAAGCACAACCTCAATTGCTTTAAAAAAAGAATAGAAAAAAAGAGAGAGAAATATGTCCATGGAGCAGAAACAAACAAACAAAAAATAAATAAACCTAGCAATGGAGACACCTAAAGTCACTCACCTATTAGGAAATACCCATAGGCAGTCAGGAGTTCAAATTATGTGGGAACTGTGGCATGGTAGCAAAGTTAGATTGCCGAAGAAAATCAGAAAGGGAAAAAAGGATTCCCTGCCTGTGCATTATGACGTTAAAAAGCCTATGATATGTGTGCATAGCTGAGATTAGAAACTGAGGTGCTACCAAAGTGATAGGAAGTATTAGAGAACTATGCAACTGAGACTTACACCATACCATCTACTGGCTCAAAAACTGGACCTTTTGTATCCCCATGGAACAAAAGTCCCAAACTGACAATATAAGAACTTGTTCTGAACCGGGGAGCTGACCAAATAAAACAGTCCAGCCAGACCTAAAAGGGATGAGTAAAGCAAATAGAATAACTTAATTTTCTTATTTATGGTAAGCTTGCAGCAAACTAAAACTCCAAGCTTACAGAAAAAATCTTGAAGAAATAATAAATTCAAGAAATGTAAGGTTAATGGTCTAGGGAAATACAGTAACTTGAAAAGACTTTAAAACAAATGTTTGATATTCTCAAAACACTACAGGAATAAGCTTATGAAGAGCAAGAACAAGGGATTATAAAATAAAAAAGACATGCAAATCAGAAAATGTGTATATTTTTTAAATCCTGTAAGTCAAGGGGCGCCTGGGTGGCTCAGTGGGTTAAAGCCTCCGCCTTCGGCTCAGGTCATGATCCCAGGGTCCTGGGATTGAGCCCCGCATCAGGCTCTCTGCTCAGCCGGGAGCCTGCTTCCTCCTCTCTCTTTGTCTGCCTCTCTGCCTACTTGTGATCTCTCTCTGTCAAAGAAATAAATAAAATCTTTAAAAAAAAATCCTGTAAGTCAAGACTATAGACTCTGAAATAAAAGCTCAAACCCTGAACTGGATGTGGCTAAAGAAATAATCAATTTGGGGGCACCTGGGTGGCTCAGTGGGTTAAAGCCTCTGCCTTTGGCTCAGGTCATGATCCCAGGGTCCTGGGATCGAGCCCCGCATCAGGCTCTCTGCTCGACAGGGAGCCTGCTTCCTCGTCTCTCTCTCTGCCTGCTGCTCTGTGACCTCCGTCTGTTAAATAAATAAATAAAATCTTTAATAAAAAAAAAAGAAATAGTCAATTTTAAGATGTTTCTAAAAACTGGACTCAGAATGAATCACTGAGAGAGAAAGACAAAGAAATTGATAAAATGAAAAAGAGGTTGAGAGACTTGGAGAACAAACTTAAAAGCTCCAACAAAGCCTAATAGTGGTTCCAGAGGTAGAAAATAATGAGTATAGGAAAGCCATAATGGTGTGTGTGTGTAATTTTATGGTAATTTAAACTAACATAATAGTGGTGGCAAAAGAAAGATACTTGTACACATACAAAACAGCTTACCACCTACAGACTTTCGAAAGAGAAAATAATTGAGAAATATATAAGAAATTATAAACAAAATTTTTTCAAACTTCAGAGTCCTTCCCAGTTAAAGATAGTCAATTGAACATAAGCATTTGTTTCTGCCTTGTACTGAAACCTCACTCAAGTGGCAGTAAAAGAATTTGATTTTAATCAACAAAGAGAAAAGGAGGCATAACAAAAAAATTTTACAAGACTTCTTCAACCCTATTTATCACTCAGACTATAAGGGATTAAATCTGTATCCTTCAAGGGAGATACTTAGGATATTAATTTCTGTTGAAACTTTTAATCCAAAAACAAGGACCTAGCCACATTGACTTCACAGCTGTCAACAAAACAACCTCAGCATATAATATACCTACCTATTCACTCAGCATTTCCAATCAGCTTTTAATGTTCCACCCTTCAAAAGGAACAACCAACCAAGAAGACCCACAAAGGGGTTAGTCTCTAGATGCTGGAAAAGGCAAGGAAATATTCCTCCAGAGCCTCAAAAAAGGAACACAGCTTTGCCAACATCTTGATTTTAGGCCTGGAAAATCTCCAGAACTATAAGAAGATAAATTTCTGTTGTTCTAAATCCACTAGATTTGTGGTAATTTGTTACAGTGACAACAGAAAATGAATACAATATATTATCTGGTTCAGCTATGAATGGCATTAACAGTCACAACACAAAATTAAATCAATATCATGCTCCAATTAAACAGTATAAAGATTGTTCAAGTAGGGGGTTTTAAAAGTATCAAAATCTTTATCTTCCAGAATGGGAAATTAATAAATAGCACCCAAACATTTAAAATTAAGAAGGAGCAATATAAACATGTCAAACATGTCACTTAAGGATAGGTTATAAATACCTAAAAATTGTTAAAATTGTTAAATTTGGTTATTTCTGGGAAGAGGGCAGGGAACTACTGTTCTTTTTTTTTTCCTCTTTTTTTGATAAAAGTGTTGGGACTGGGCATGTTGCCTTATTGTTTTGGGTGAGGTTTTTTTTTAGTATATTTGAAACAAAATGTTACCTTAGTTTCAGGTGTGCAACTTAGTGATTTGACCAATTTATACATTATGCTATGTTCACCAAAAGTGTAGCTACCATCTGCCACATAGTATCATTATTACATTAACATTGACTATATTCTTTATGTTGTGCCTTTTATTCCTGCGATTTATTCATTCCCTAACTAAAAACCTGTATCTATCTCCCCTTCTCTCATTTTATGCAACCCCCTAACCCCCTTACCCTCTGTGGTAAGGTAAAGTTTCTTCTGTGTACTTATACTTTTGATTCTGCTTTTTGTTTTTTTTTTTTTAAGTTCCATTTATGAGTGGGCCCATATTGTCTTTGTCTTTCTCCATCTGACTTATTTCACTAAGCAAAATATACTTTAGCTCTGTCCATGCTGTCTCACATGACAAAATCCCATCCTTTTTTAAGGCTTCATGATATTTCATTGTGTGTCTGTGTCTGTCTGTGTATACATACACACATTTCCTTATCAGTTCATCTATTGATGGATACATAGGTTGTATCCATGTCTTTGTTATTATAACTAATATTACAATAAACATAGGGGTGTATTTATTTTTTCAAATTAGTGTTTCATTTTCTTTGGGTAAATACCCAGTACTAAAAATATTGGATCATATGGCATTTCTATTTTAAATTTTTTGAGGAACCTCTAGATGCTGTTTTCCACAGTGGCTGTACCAATTGACATTCCCACCAATAGTGCACAAGTATTCCTTTTGCTGTACATCCTCACCAACATTTGTTATTTCTTGTCTTTGATTTTAGCCATTTTGACAGGTATGAGGGGATATCTTATTGTGGTTTTGATTTGCATTTCCCTGATGATTAGGGATGTTGAGCACTTTTTCATGTGTCTCTTGGCCATCTAGAGGTCTTCTTTGGAAAAATGTCTTCACATTTTCTGCCCATTTTTTTAAGTCAGATTGTTCGGGTTTTTTTGGTGTTGAGCTGCATGAGATCTTTGTATACTTTGGATATTAGCCCCTTATCAGATATATCATTTACAAATATCTTCTCCCATTCAGTATTTTGTTTTGCTGATGGTTTTCTTCACTGTGAAAACATTTTTTATTTTGTTTACTCTCAATAGATATTTATTTTTATTTATTTTTACTTATATTTACTATTTTACTTTTTTTTCCCTTGCCTGAGGAGACAAATCTAGAAAAATGCTGCTATGTCAGAGATATTACTGCCTGTGCTGTCTCCTGGGATATTTATGAATTCAGGTCTCACTTTTAGGTCTTTAGTCCAATTGAGCTTATTTTTGTATTTAATATTGGAAAGTGGTTCTTGTTTTATTCTTTTGCATGTAGCTGTCCAGTTTTGCCAGCACATTGATTGAAAAGACTGTCTTTTCCTTATTGCATATTTCTGCTTCCTTTGTCATAGATTAATTGACTATATAATTGTGGGTTCATTTCTGGGTTTTTTATTCTCTTCTATTGATCTACATGTCTATTTTTGTGCCCTAATGCTGTTCTTTTTAACAAACCTTGGAGAAATATTTGACTTTAAACTCAATACCCATATAATTTTGATAAAGGTCAAAACAAATTTTAAAAATGATACCAGAATATTATTAATAGCTTTAGGCCATTACATTCAAAAAAAAATAAATGGATAATTCCTATGAAAATGTTAGAAGAAATAATAAACCAGAAGAAATAGAAAATTGAACCATGAGGTTAACATTAAATCCTTCTCCATATACCCTATAGTAAAGAAGGAATGGGATCACACAAGAATCAAGTCAGTGTTATTAAACTATCATGAAAGTTAATCTTGCCTTCTGCAAACTGTTCCAGAAACTGAAAAAAGATGAAGAGCCACAAAACCCATTTTGTGAGCTTAATATAATGTTGATTTCAAAATTGAAGAGAAATAATAAAATCAACTTATGAACACAGATAAATTTTTAAAGGGAAAACAAATAAATACAGCCACATACAGTACACAGTCAAGTAGATTTATCCAAGAAATGAAAGGAGAGTTCAATATTAAATAATCAATGCAATTCACAATTCTAAAAAAATAGAAGGGTCCAGAAGGGGTTAAATTACCTACAGTAATTTAAAACTATGTATATTAACATTATATTAAAAGAAATATATGAAAAGCTCCATAAATGAGAGCACCTGGGTGGTTCAGTCATTCAGCATCTGCCTTTGGCTCAGGTCATGATCCCAGGGTCCTGGAATCGAGCCCTGCATCAGGCTCCCTGCTTTTAGGAAGCCTGCTTCTCCCTCTCCCACTACCCCTGCTTGTGTTCCCTCTCTCACTGTCTCTTTCTCTGTCAAATAAATAAATAAAATCTCTTTTAAAAAGAAAGAAAAGTTCCCTAAATGAAGAAAAAAGCATACAATGAAAGTCTCCTCTTATTCATGATAAAAATTTTAGCATACTAGAGATACAAGGAAACTTCCTTTATTTGGTGAACAGTATATACCAAAATCTATACCAAATGCTGTACTTAATGAAGACTTTTTAAACAATCTCACTCAAATCAGGAACAAAACTAGAACTGCTGAATCCCTATCACTAAGCAATATTTTTTTTCTGTTTCTTAACCTAAATAAATAAATAAATGATACATCAATATAAGAATTTCAAAAAGAAGAAAACATTGTTAATATATGCAGGAGATATGAAAACCCATAGAAAATTTTAAAAATAATAAATAGTATAAGCATGAATAAGAATCTTCAAAATTGCTATATAGAAGACCAACTTACAGACATCAATTAAAAATGTAATAGAAAAAGGATCCTAATTGAAATGGACATGAAAATAAAAGGCATTTATCAAAGTTTACCAAATGTAGCTACATAAGTACATATCTATTTACAGCATTAAATGTTTCTATTAGACAAGAAAAAAACTCAAATCAATGACCTAAGATTCTACCTAAGAAATCTAAGATTTAAAAAAATATCTAAGAACTAATCAAGATCTAATAAACCTGAAAATGTAGAAATGAACCCATGCTAACATGATCAGTTAAACTATGACAAAGGAGACAAGAATATACAATGGGAAGAAGATAGTTTCTCTAGTAGATAGTGCTGGCAAAACTGGACAGCTACATGCAAAAGAATAAAACAGGACCACTTTCTAACACCATATATAAAAATAAGCTCAAATGGAGTAAAGACCTAAAAGTGAGATCTGAAACCATAAAATTCATAGAAAAATACATAGGCAGGAATTACTTTAACATCAGCCTTAGCAACATTTTTCTAGATTTGTCTCCTCAGGCAAGGGAAACAAAAGCAAAAATAAACTATTGGAACTATACCAAAATAAAAAGCTTTTACACAGTGAAGAAAACCATCAGCAAAACAAAAAGAAAACTTACTGAATGGGAGAATATATTTGCAAATAATATATCTGGTAAGGAGTTAATAGCCAAAATACATAAAGAATTTATGCAACTCAACACCAACAAAAAAAAAAAAAAAAAAAAGATTTTAAAAATGGCAGAGAACCTGAATAGATATTTTTCCAAAGAAGACCTCTAGATGGCCAAGAGACACATGAAAAGGTGCTCAACATCCCTAATCATCAGGGAAATGCAAATCAAAACCACAATGAGATATCTCCTTATACTTCTCAGAATGGCTAAAGTAAAAAAAGACAAGAAATAACAATTGCTGGAGAAGATGCAGAGAGAGAGAGGAACCCTTATGCACTGTTGGTAGGAACGTAAATTGATATAGTCACTGTGGAAAACAATATGGAGTTTCCTCAAAAAATTAAAAATGGAAATACCACATGATCCAATCCTTTCATTACTATGTACTTACCCTCAAAAAACAAACATAATCATTTGAAAAGATAAATGCATAACATGTTTATTGCAGCATTATTTACAATAGCCAAGATATGGATGCAACCCAAGTGCCCATCAATAGATGAACGAATAAAAAAGATGTGAGATTTTATATATATAATATATATCATATATATATATTATATATATAATATTCCATAGAAGAGAATGAGACTATGCCATTTATGACAACATAGTTAGATCTAGAGGGTAATATGTTAAGTAAGTCAGACTGAGAAAGACAAATACCATATGATTTTATTTATATGTAGAATCTAAAAAAAAATACAAATGAACAAAGAAACAAACAGACAACAGCAACAAACAAACTCTTACATACAGAGAACAAACTGGTTGTCAGAAGAGAGGTAGATTAGAGCAGGGTTGGGGGGAGGGAAGGTGAAATAGATAAAGGGGATTTAAAAAAGAAGAAATTTGAAAATGAAGAGCAAATCAAATCCAAAGGAAGCAGAAGAAAGGAAACAATAAAGATAGAAGAATTCAATGAAAGAGAAAATAAGAAAACAATTTTAAAAATCACTGAAACGAAAAGCTGGTATATTGAAAAGATCAATAAAATTAGTAAACTTCTACACAAACTGATATAGAGAAAAAGAAGGAATATAAAAATTATTATTATCAGTTATGAAGACAAGTATGTCACTACAGATACTACAAATTATAAGGTTAACAAGTGAACATTAATGAACAAATTTATGGAGATAATGTAGATGAGATAAACAAACTTCTTGAAAGACATAAAATGCCAACTCTCAAGAAGAAATAGATAATCTGAATAGACCTTTATGTATTAAATCAATTAAATTAATAGTTTAAAACCTTGATCATAAAGGAAATTCCAAACCAAAAAACTCCAAAAAGCCCAGATGACTTCAGTAATGATTTCTACCAAATGCTTAAGCCCAATTCTATATACTCATCCAGAAAATAGAAAAGAAACACCACCCAACTAATTTTATGAGACCAGTCTACCATACCCAAATAAATTTAAGAAAAGAAAATTAAAGGTCAATATTCCTGATGAATATTAAAAAAACTTTAACAAAATGTTAGCAACTAGAATCCAGAAATACATAACAAGAACAATACATCATAACAAGTAGAGTTTTATCTTGAGACTGCAAAGGTGGTTCAACACTGGAAAAATAACCACTGTGATTCAACACATCAACAGACTTTTTAAAAAGATAATTTCAATAGATACAAAAAAATTTTGAAAAAGTCCAACACACATTCATGATAAAACCCCTCAAAAAACTTTAGATAGAAGGGAACTCCCTCAAACTTATAAATGACATGTAAAAAAAAAAAATCTAATGCTGATTTTATATTGAGTGGTGAAAGAATACTTTCCCCAATAAGATCAGGAGCAAGGCAAGGAGATCTACTCTAACCACTTCTATTCAACATTGTATTACAGGCTCTATTCATTTCAAATACAATGAAAACAAAACAAAACAAGGAGAAGTACACAAAGTAGAAAAGAGGAAATAAAAATGTATTTTTAGACAACATTATCATCTACATAGAAGAGCTAAACAATCTAAAAAAAAAAGCTACTAGAATTAGTGAGTTTTGTAAGGTCATGGTATACAAAGTAAATATAAAAATTATATTTCTGTGTATAACAATAAACATTCAAAGAAATTTTTAAATGCTATTTATAATAACTTCAAAAATATAATACTTAGAATAAATATAACAAAATATAGGCAAGACCTACACACTTAAAACTATAAAAACATTGAGAGAATTTAAAGAAGAAATAAAAAATGCAAAACTATACCATATTCATATATCAGGAGACTTAAGATTATTAGGATGCGATTTACCCCCAAATTAATGTATACATTTATTTCAGTCCCATTAAAACTTTCACCTGGAAAAGCTGATTAGTTGGTTATAAAATTTATATGGAAATGTAAAGGACTGAGAATAGCCAAAATATTTTTTAATGAAGAACAAAGCTCAAGGATCCATAATACCTTATTTCAAGATTTACTGTGATTCTATAGCAGAGGGCGCCTAGGTGGCTCAGTAAGTTGAGCGTCTGCCTTCAGCTCAGGTCATGATCCCAAGGTCCTAGGATTGAAAGAATTGGTTTCCTTGTTCAGTGGGGAGCCTGTTTCTCCCTCTGCCTCTTGTTCCCCCTGCTTGTGCATTCTCTCTCTCTCTCTCTCTCTCTCTCTCTCTCTCTCTCTGACAAATAAATAAAAATCTTTTTAAAATAATAATAATTCTATAGTAGAGTTTCACAACTTCAACGCTATTAACATTTTTGATCTGGATAATACTTTGTTGGTGGTGTCTGCCTGGCTTCCACCCACTAGAGGCCAGTAGCACTCACGTCTAGTAGTGACAAAAATGTCTCCAGACATTGCCAAGTGTTCCCTCCCCACAGGGAGGGGGATTGCCTCAGTTGAGAATCACTGAACTACAGTAATGTTACAGTCTGCTAATTTGCAAGGTTATACACATAAATTACACAGACAGAAGAGAGTCCAGAAGTAGACTTACATATATATGGTCAATTGATTTTGGACAAGGTACAAAGGTAATTCAATGAGAAAGGGATAGTCTTGTGAACAAATAATGCTGGAAAAAATGGGCATCCATATGAAAAAAATTTATATAGGCCTGGAACTGCCTTGCCCCAGAGAAAAAAGTCATCTAGACATGCATCAAAGATGTAAATCAAAGAACTGAAACTATAAAATTCTAGAAGAAAACAAATGAGATCATTTTGAACTTAGTTAAGGCAAAGACTTCCCAGAATAAAAAAGGTAAAAGTCATAATACAAACTTCACAGAGAAAATGAAAAGGGAAATCACAGAATGGGAGAAAGTGTTTTTCAAAATACCTATTTTTTAAAGGCCTGTAATATGCATTTATCTTACAACTTAATAACAGAAATACAAATATCTCAATTTTAAAATGGTAAAACAATTTGAATGGACATTTCTCCAAAGAAGATGTACAGATGGCCAGTAAGCACATGAAAAGATGTTCAAAATCATTAGTCATAGGGATATGTAAATTAGATTACAATGAGCTAACACTACACACTCACTAGAATGGCTAAAATGAAGACAAGGCAAGATACAAAGTTAATATATAAAAGTCAATTACTTCCCTATATACCAGCAATAAACAATTGAAATTTGGAAATTAAAAACACAACACTACTGGAAGCTTGTGAAGATGGCAGAGTATAAGGACCCTGAGCTCACCCTGTCCCACATTTACGAGTATCATCCACATCAAAGTCAATAAACTGGAGAGTGATCCCAAGCCTGGCAGATAAAACTCCACAACTAAATATAGAGAAGAAGCTGCATCTGAAAGATTGGAACAGTCAGAAAGGCAGAGGGAGGCTGCCCACAGGAGGAGGGAGCTGGTCATGGAAAGGGCAGAGAAATGAGCCCTCACACCAGGGCAATCACACAAAGAAGACTACTCCATATAGCCTTGGGTTTTAAAAATCAGAGGGTCTGAAGTCATTAGTTTGTATAACCAGTGGAAAATGAAGCCTGGAGCTTTAAAATTCAGCTAAGAGCATTGAGAAAGCCCAGGAGGCAAGTGATAGCTGAGTTGTGGCCCTTAAAGAGAGAGCAGCCTACAGAGATGAGCCAAAACAGAAATGGCAGTTTATATAATGTCTGGGGCAAACAGGAGACAGATTTGTTTATACTGATTTTGGAGCATGTTAGGGGGCTTCTTCAAAAACAAGGGACTTGGCAGGCACCATTTTCCTCCCCCAACCCCCAGCATAAGCACAGAGTCACTTGCCCAGAAGTGGGGCTGCATAGACATTTGCTACCTAATCTGCTAGCAGTGCACCACACCGATGAATGAGTTCTCCTGAGGCCTTACCCACTCCAAGTCTGCTAGATTCAGCCCTGGCCTCAGGGCAAATTTAGTTAAAGCCATGCAGGTACCATATCCAACCATCGGGTGCACAGCTCTCATCGGGCACTGCACACATCCACTGTGCTGTGTCCAGCCATGCATCCCCAGTCACTGAAGGTGCTGCTCCCAGCCCCAAGTCCCCAGCTGCCATCTCATATCCCCAGAGCCATGGAGCACATGCTCAACATTTGTTTGCACACAGTACTCAGCTGATCACCCACAGCTAACTCTATGTGCCACACTGCATGCTCTTAGCCACTGTAGTATGCCACACCTAGCCTCACACATCTGGCGAACCCGCCGCACAGCCCCCAGCTGCCACATTGCTTCAGATGACCTGGCATTGGACTAGTAGTCCAGCACAAATTTTGCTAATGCTGCTGCCCTGCTTCCAAGTTTCCTGGTGGGCACACCCCTTCAGAACTGGCCTGCTTAAATCCCGCTAACACCACAGAGAGCAATCACAATCCACAATAGGCAAAGAGAGTGCAGATAACTGCATTAAAAAGTAGAGTGACAGACATAATAGCAGGGTGTAAATACACATTGTTTATTCTCTTTAAGTGCCAGGTGCTGGTGAATAGGAGACACTGCACTACAAGACACTCCAGAATCTCTTCTTAAAATCACTACTTTCAAGAGCAAAAGACACAGCTGACTTTCTTAACACACACAAACAGACATAGAGAGGCAGATAAAATGAGACAGAAAAAATTATCCCAAATGAAAGAATAGGACAAGGCAAAGAAGATAGAAGTAACATGCATGAAAGAGAATTTAAAGCAATGATCATAAGGATAATCACTGGACTTGATAAAAGAGTAGAAGACATGAGGGAAACAACACAGAGATGAGGAATAACATAGAGATAAAGGACACAAAAACTGAAATGAGACATATGCTTGATAGAATGAACAGTAGGATTCAAGAAGCAGAGGAATGGAAAGTAATTGAGCAAAACAAAAGACAGAGGAAAAAAATATGCCAAACAAGAATAGACTTAGCAAACTCAGTGTCTCCATCAAATGTAATAATATTCATATTATAGGATCTCAGAAAAAAGAGGAAAGGGGGAAGAAAATTGATTTGAAGAAATAATACTTGAAAATTTTCCTAATCTGAGGAAGGAAACAGATATCCTATTTCAGGAGCCACAAAGAACCCCCAACACAATCAATAAAAACAGACCCACACCAAGACACATTCTAATTAAATTTGCAGATATTGTAATAAAGAAAAAAAGTTTAAAAGCAGCAAGACAAAAGAAGTCATTAACTTATAAGGGAAAACCCTTAAGAGTAGCAAGAGATTTTTCAAAATAAACTTTGCAAGACAGAAGAGAGTGGCATGGTATATTCGAAGTGCTAAATGGGAAAAAGTTGCAGCCAAGAATACTCCAACCAGCAAGGCTATCATTCAGAATATAAGGAGGCATAAAGAGTTTCCTAGACAAACAAAAACCAAAGGACTTAATTATCACTAAACAAGCTCTACAAAAATGATAAAGATTGGAGCAGAACTAAATGATTAGAAACAATAAGAAAGAGTAAAGAAGGAAGGAAGGAAGGAAGGAAGGAAGGACCACAGAAGAGATCAATGAAACAAGGAGCTGGTTCTTTGAAAAACTCAACAAAATTGACAAACTTCTAGGCAGACTTACCAAGAAAAAAAGAGAAAGGACTCAAACATAATCACAAATGACAAAGGAGAAATAATAAATACCACAACAGAAATAAATATAATAAAAAGCTACATGCCAACAAATTGGACAGCCTAGAAGAAATGGTTGAATTCCTAGAAACATAAACTACCAAAACTTAA
Organism: Mustela nigripes; assembly: GCF_022355385.1. Lineage (NCBI taxonomy): Eukaryota > Metazoa > Chordata > Mammalia > Carnivora > Mustelidae > Mustela > Mustela nigripes. The sequence continues at coordinate 2,629,774 of NC_081575.1, read as the reverse complement.
AAAGGAGGAAATAGAAAACTTGAACAGATTGATAGCCAGCAAAGAAATTAAATCAGTAAACAAACAACTCCCAACAAACAAAAGCCTAGGACCAGATGGCTTCTCAGGCAGACTCTACCAAACATTTAAAGAAGATTTAATATCTGTATTTCTTAAACTATTGCAAAATACAGAAAAGGAAAGAAGACTTCTAAATTCATTTCATGAAGCCAGCATTACCCTAAAACCAAACCCAGATAAGGACATCACTAAAAAAGAGAACTACAAGCCAATATCCCTGATCAACACACAGGCAAAAATCCTCAACAAAACACTAGCAAACTTAATTCAAAAATACATTAAAAGGGGAACCTGGGTGGCTCAGTGGGTTAAAGACTCTGCCTTCAGCTCAGATCGCGATCCTAGGGTCCTGGAATCGAGCCCCACATCGGGCTCTCTGCTCAGCAGGAGCCTGTTTCCTCCTCTCTCTCTCTCTCTCTCTCTCTGTCTCTCTGCCTACTTGTGATCTCTGTCTGTCAAATAAATAAATAAAATCTTTAAAAAAATACATTAAAAAATTATTCACCGTGATTGTGGGGGATTTATTCCTGGGCTGCAAGGGTGATTCAATATTCATGAAACAATCAATGTGATATGTCACATTAATACAAGAAAGGATAAGAACCACATGATCATTTCAATTGATGCATAAAGAGCATTTGAAAAAGTACATCATTCATGGAAAAAACCCTCAACACAATAGGTTTAGAGGGAACATATCCCAACATAATAAAGGCCATCTATGAAAAACTCAATGCTAACATCACCCTTAATGGGGAAGACTGAAAGCTTTTCCCAGAAGGTCAGGAACAAGACAAAGATGTCCACTCTTTAAAAAAAAAAAAAAAAAGATGTCCACTCTCACCACTTTAATGCACCATAGTACTGGAATTCCTAGCCACAGCAGATAACAAAAAGAAATAAAAGGAATCCAGATTGGTAAGGAAGAAGTAGAACGTTCACTATTTGCAGGTGACATGATTCTCCATATTGAAAACCCTAAAGACTCCACCAAAAAACTGCTAGAACTGGTAGATGATTTGGTAAAGTTACAGGATATAAAATCCATCTAGAGAAATCTGTTGTATTTCTATATACCAATAATGAGACAGCAGAAGGAGAACACAATTCCATTCATAATTGCACCCAAAATATTAAGATACCTAAGAATAAACTCAACTAAAGAGGTGAAAGACATACACTCTGAAAACTATAAAACACTGATAAAAGAAATTGAAGATGACGCAAAAGTATGGAAAGACATTCAATGCTTATAGAATGCAAGAACAAATATTGTTAAAATGTCTATATTACCTAAAACAATCTACAGATTGAATGTAATCCCTATCAAAATACCAACAGCATTTTTCAGAGAACTAGAATAAACCTTAAAATCTGTATGGGAGCACAAAAGACTGAATAGCCACAGCAATGTTGAAAAAGAAAAGCAGAGATATGATGAGTACTGGGTGTTATATGCAACTAATGAATCATTGAACACTGCATCAAAAACTAATGATGGACCATATGTTGGCTAATTGAACACAATAAAGAAAAGGAAAGAAAAGATGGAGGATTCACAGTGCAGACTTCAACTTATATCACAAAGTTATAATGATCAAAACAATATGGTACTGGTATAAAAATAGTCACATAGATCAATAGAACAGAATAGAAAATCCAGAAATGAATCTACAAATATCTGGTCAATTAATCTTCAACAAAGCAGGAAAGAATATCCAATGGAAAAAATGGTCTCTTTAACAAATAGTGTTGGAAAAACTGGACAGCCACATGCAAAAGAATAAAACTGGACCACTTTCTTACATCATACACAAAAATAAATTCATAATGGATGAAAGACCTAAATTTGAGACCTGAAGTCATTAAAATCCTAGAGGAGAGGACAGGCAGTAACCTCTCTGATATCAGCCTTAGCAAATTTTTTCCAGATATGTGTTCTGAGGCAAGGGAAACAAAAGCAAAACTAAACTATTGGGACTACATCAAAATACAAAATTTCTGCACAGCAAAGGAAATGATCAACAAAACTAAAAGGCAATCTACAGAATGGGAGAAGACATTTGTAAATGACATATCGATAAAGGGTATCCAAAATATATGAAGAACTTATAAAACTCAGCACCAAAAAAAAAAAAAATCCAATTAACAAATGGGCAGAAGACATGAACAGACATTGCTCCAAAGAAGATATCCAGATGGCCAACAAGACACATGAAAAGATAATCATTATCACTTACCATTAGGGAAATGTAAATCAAAATTACAATGAGCTAACACCTCACACCTGTCAGAATAGCTAAAATCTTTTGAGGAACCTCCATGCTGTTTTCCAGAGTGGCTGCACCAGCTTGCATTCCCACCAACAGTGTAGGAGGGTTCCCCTTTCTCCGTATCCTCGCCAGCATCTGTCATTTCCTGACTTGTTGATTTTAGCCATTCTGACTGGTGTGAGGTGATATCTCATTGTGCTTTTGATTTGTATTTCCCTGATGCCGAGTGATATGGAGCACTTTTT
>NC_081575.1:2618939-2626796 GCF_022355385.1 Mustela nigripes | reverse complement strand
GGTGAGTGCTGTGAAGTGTGTAAACCTGGTGATTCACAGACCTGTACCCCTGGGGATAAAAATATATGTTTATAAAAAATAAAAAATTTAAAATTTAAAAAAAAAAATAAAAAGACAGAAAAGAAAAAAAACACTTATCTAATTTGGGTGGGAAAAAACTTACATGTATTCATCAGAAATAATACAAATGGAAAGATAAATGTAATTACATAAATGTTCATTTGTGCATAAAAGTTCATTTAAAACACAAACATGGGAAGTATTTTCCACATATACCACAGAAGAAAGGTATAATGTCTATTAAATGTATACATTGTCCATAAAAATGAACAAAAAACGTATAAGTTATCAATGGAAAAATTATATAGGCCATGGATGTATGTTCATAGGAAGGGAATAAAAGTAACCAAGAAACCTGAGACAATATTTATGCTCAATATAGTAAAAGAAACATTAAAACAGTAAGATACCATTTAGCTTCTATTATACTGGCAGATTTTAAAAGAATGATGATAGCCAGTTTTGGTATAGGTGGATAAACAGAAATTGTCCATTTTATACAGTGAGACAACTTCATACATATACCGAACCTTTAAAAATTTAATCCTCAGGTCCAATAATGTCTCTTATAAAAACCCATCTTAAGAACATCATTTATTCAACAAATATCTAGTAAAGATCTACAATGTATCATGCATTGCTCTAGGTACTGGGTGATACAATAGTGAATACAAAGTAAAAAAAAAAAAATCTGTGCTCAAGGGGCTTACATTTTTTTTTTAATTTTATTTATTTATCAGAGAGAGAGAGGGGGAGAGAGCAAGCACAGGCAGACAGAATGGCAGGCAGAGGCAGAGGGAGAAGCAGGCTCCCTGCTGAGCAAGGAGCCCGATGTGGGACTCGATCCCAGGACGCTGGGATCATGACCTGAGCCGAAGGCAGCTGCTTAACCAACTGAGCCACCCAGGCGTCCCAAGGGGCTTACATTTTAATACAAAGATCCAGATAATAAATTAGAAAATATCTCAACTATTAGGTTATGATACAGATCAGGGAGAAAAAATAAAGCAAGAAAAGAGGAAAGTGAGTGTGGAGAAGCATTTGCATATTTATGGATAGTTGTTTTATTGACCATATGGAGGTAATATTTGAACAAAGACCTAAAAGAGATGAGGTTCAAAGAAGCAAAGGTTTATACATAAAGGTACTATGGACTCTGAAAAACAATCTGAGGGTTTTGAAGGGGCGGGAGGTGGGAGGTCGGGGTACCAGGTGGTGGGTATTATAGAGGGCACGGATTGCATGGAGCACTGGGTATGGTGCAAAAATAATGAATACTGTTATGCTGAAAATAAATAAAGAATAAATTTAAAAATATATACATTTCAGGGCTATTCATGATAATGTAAATTAAAAATAATTTAAATGACTAATACAGGATCTGTTAAATAATTAAAGTAGGTACAAATTGTACAACTGAAAATTATGAAGCCATTAAAAATTGTCTGAAGGCTGGTGAATGACACAGTGAAATAGTTACAGTACAATACCCATGGAGAAACCAGATAGGAAATAGTACATGTAATATATGATCCCAGTTATGTAAACATGGAAACACATCTGGGAGGAAGCCAAGCAAGTTGTCTTTGGACCAGGTATTGAGAGGTGATTTGTGTTTTCTCTCCATTTTTTAAAAATTTTCTATTATGAGGCTGTTTCATTTTATGAATAGAAAAAAATAGAAATAAATATTACAGTCTTAAGGAAGATTAATAAGTGTACAAAATTTTTAAAATGGTGGTGCTAATCAGCCATGCCTAGAATACCGGGTCCAGCTTTGGATATTATGTGTTAAGGGTGATACTGAAAACTTCAGCATCTCCTATAGAAGATACTCAAAATATAAGCCATATGAGCTTAAGAACTGGGAATATATGGACTGGAGAAAAGATAAAAAGAACAAACTATCTTTAAGCTTTTCAATGGCTAATTACAGGGCAAAGAAATAGACATTAGTATTCCTGTTGCTCCAAGGAGCAACCCATAGGTTGGATTCAAAAGACAGATTTCAGGTCAGTATGAAGAAGAATTTGTTAACAATCACAGTTATCAGGTGGTATTAAACAACCTTTCCTGTAACTATTCACACTGAAAATAAATGACCATATGTACTGGTTGATAAGACTACCATTATATGATTGGTAAGGACCCTGCTATTTCTGAGCTCCTCTTGCACTATTTAAAAAAGTTATTTTATGTTATGATCACTTACATAATTCCACCCCCATCCACCTCCCCTTCCCTTCAAAAAAATCTATGCAATTCTTGATTCCTTTTATGAAATCATTTTTAAACAGAAAAGGGTACCCTTCAAAATATACATCCTGGAGATTTTTATTCTTCATTCTGTGTATAGTGAGGAGGCATTGTGTACAAACATCAATACCTTTAAAATGTTTTAAGTATAAAAATGTTTTTCTATTACCAACCAATATTTTCCTTTACCAGAGATCTTCCCCCTAGGAACAGACTGTCTGGACCACTACATTTCAGAACATGAGATAATCACCTTGCCTCTGCTCCACAGTATCCTGCATCATTTTCTCTGCAGTGCCCTTAGTTCATTTTAAAACCAGCAGTGGTGAAAATATCACCTAGTACTCATAGTTACTACAGATTTCAGAACACAGTCAGTTCTTTTCTTAACTTTCAGAACAGTGATGGTTTGAGCAATCTCAGGAATAGAACAAGGAAAGGGCATTCCTGTGATCTCTTCTAAGCCCTATGAATACTTCCACCAAAATTAGCAACCTTCAGAATTCCATATAAAATCCCTAGTGTTCCTTAAACAAGTGACTGAGCCTGAACAACCAGCACAGGACCGTGAGAATGGAGTAAAGAATAGAGCATAAACTATAGAATCTTTCAGCAAGGTCTAGTCCAACCTTCCTCATTTTACAATTATGGAAACAGAAGCTCAAACAAGTTACTTGTTACAAGAAACTAAGTCAGCATCCAAACCAAGACTAGAATCTAGACTAGGCTATCTGAAATCTCATTTTCAGAGAGACTTAATATCCTATTCTCCATATTTCTTTTTTCTTACCAAGTGTATCTTTCTCGAACTTGTTGAATGGGGAGAATGAAGATCTGGGAAGAGTGCTGACTCATTGAGAATTTCAGTTAAGCAACATGACATATAACCTGGTTTCAAATAAGCCTATGCTTGGGGTGCCTGGGTGGCTCAGTTGGTTAAGTGGCTGCCTTGGGTTCAGGCTATGATCCCAGGGTCTTGGGATCAAACCTCACATTGGACTCCCTACTCAGCGGAGGGCCTGCTTCTCCCTCTCCCTCTACCTGACGCTCTGACTACATGTGCTCTCTTTCTGTCAAATAAATTTTTAAAAAAATCTTTTAAAAAAATAATCCTGTGCTTTTGTGGACATGAGACTAGAGGGAATCTTACCTTTCCTTACAGCATTATCATCTGCCAAACAACAGCAAAATGGATATGATCATCCAGTCTTTTAGTAAGCACTGTGAGTATCATAATGGGGAGAACTATTAGAAAACTATTGTTTGTCAGTACACAGTGCTGCTGAAAAGTCTAATAATGGTAACCATGCCTTCCTTCTTAAAGCAATCTATTTTCCTCTATATACTAATCACAACATACAACTATGTAATTCAATAGTTTGTAGAATAATGTCTATCTCACTGTCTGAACCATGAACCCAAAGGTGGCAACAACCACAGTTATTTTGCTCACCATTACATTCTCCATGTTTGGTAAATGGAATATACTCAAAAATTGTTTGCCCAACTAATGGATGAGACCTCTTTATTCTTGGCTCTTTCATAATACTGCATTCGCAAACATTACTTCCACGCACCTTCCCTCTCCTCTGTAGCCTTCACACAATCGCATCTTTGTTTTCCCATAGCCTAAAGCATATGCATTCCCCAAATAAGAGATCTTTGGATCCCTTCTTTCCACTTTAAGTACCACCTCTATATCAATGACTCAAATCACTCTCTCCAGTTGACTTATTTTGAGAGCTCCAGTTCCACATTTCTTTCAACTGTACCCAATACTTTTTGCTGGGCTGTGGGACCTCAGTCAAATCAAGTGATTCCCCATATCAGGATCAGTTAGCTCATCTATAAGATAAAGGTGTTGCCTCTCTACTGCCTATAAAAGAAAGCTCTAATTCTCCACGCCAGCATTTAATATTATTTACAGCCAGCTCTCTACTTATTTTGCCAAATATTTCTTACATACTTTTACCATACATTTGACTGCAACATCACTAAGCTCCTCACTGTTCCTAATAATGTCCTCTGCTCTTCTGGCCTCTTCCTAGAACACCAAAGTGTACCTCCAAAGTTTGATTAATCTTTGAAGCCCAGTTCAAACACTGTATTTCTGGGAAGCTGCCTTTGATCTCTTTGCATGCCCTTCTTTTATGTGCGTGGATTACATTCTCCTAAAATTATAGTTGTTTGCATATTTCTTCTCTCTCTTACTTGACTCTGTCATCTTGGACAGTAGAGGCTACTCCTAAATCAGCCTGTATCTCCCACATCGCCTTTTGTTCATAGCACTTAGTAATGTTATACTAAATGGATTCATTTTAGGCTCTATCAGTCAACCTCCTTAAAATGCTTTTAATCAGTCCCTGTGTTTCTGGAATAAACAACATCCTTACAATGGTCACTTCAGCTACACCAGCTTTTTCTCAATTTCTTAAATTCACTATGCATCTCAAGGCCCTCATGCATGCTCTTCTCTTCATCTACAAAACTGCTCCTCCCTCACCATAATAACCCCCTCACTCCCATGCCTCTACTCATCCTTAATATCACTTCTGCAAGGAAGCTTTTCTTAAACCTCACACTAGATCAGTTTTTTCTGTTATATACCTTCCTAGCCCCACCCTCATCCTTTTTCTTCATTATTACTGACTGAAATAACTGTTGTGTGAGTATCTGATTTATGGTCTTTTCCCCATCAAACTGTAAGTTCCTCGTGAGCAAAGGCCATGCCTTATCTGCATGGCCTTGTATTATCTGCATGATGCTTTACCATATCGTTAAATGAATGTTGGACTACTGAATTGATGAACAATGGATTTAAAAGTAAAAACTTAGGACTTAGGACATATAATTCCTTTTTTTTTCAAGATTTTATTTATTTATTTGACAGACAGAGATCACCAGTAGGCAGAGAGGCAGGCAGAAGGAGGGGGGAAGCAGGCTCCCTGCTAAGCAGAGAGCCCGATGCGGGGCTCGATCCCAGGACCCTGGGATCATGACCTGAGCCAAAAGTAGAGGCTTTAAACCACTGAGCCACCTAGGGGCCCCCGGACATATAATTCCTTTAAAATAAAATTGGGATTCCAGATAAATTGGCCTTATATTCACCATTAGAAATTTATAAAACAGGATAAATACTGTCTCACAAATGCTGGAAGGAAACCAAAATTACCTATTATTTAATGAATGTGTGGCTCCAAAACGCATTATACCAAGTGACTTGGTCATTCATTTAATAAACATTTATTAAACACCTACTATATGCCACACACTAGGATAGTGGCTGATACTACAATAAATTGAAGTGACAATTTACTTGCTTGGAATATATAATCTAAGAGGTGCATTTATAAAAGCTTAAAAAAAAACCCTTTATGACAGTCACAACAAGTGATGTTACTTTGTAAGGATATTAAGTTCTTTGTCAAAGGAGACATTTAACCTGATGGTGAAAAATCCTTTGGCAAAAATGACTTTGAAATTATAACTGGGCCAAATCTGGGCCTCTTAAATTCCTAGTAGCCTAGACTAGTGCTGTTCAAAGTGTGGTCTATAGATTAATGCCTATCTGCAAACTATTATTGCCAGGCAGTAATGACCTAGGAGCAGAAATGAAAATAATCACTTATGAAATATTATAGCAATTTTAAAAATAATTTTTACATCTGTTGAATCTAGTAATAAAAATGTGAGTTTATATTTTGTTTTTTCTTTCCTTTTCTAATAATTCATAATGTATTTTACTAAAGTAACAGTCTGCAATGGATTGGAAAATTTTTAAAAACTGGTCTTTGAACAAGGTAGTTTGAAAAGCACTGAAACAACAGATTCAAGATTACCTGGTAATTTGCTAAAATGAAAAATCTTAGGCTGTACCCCCAGACCCTCTGAGTCTGAATTAGCATTTTAACAAGATGCCCAGGGGGCGCGTGGGTGGCTCAGTGGGTTAAGCCACTGCCTTCGGCTCAGGTCATGATCTCAGGGTCCTGGGATCGAGTACCGCATCGGGCTCTCTGCTCAGCAGAGAGCCTGCTTCCTCCTCTCTCTCTCTGCCCGCCTCTCTGCCTACTTGTGATCTCTGTCTGTCAAATAAATAAATAAAATCTTTAAAAAAAAGATGCCCAGGAGATTCTTTTGCACATTAAATTTGGAAAAACACTGGCCTAGATGATTTCTGAAGCCCTTACAAACCTCAGAGTTTATAATTTACTTCAGATAGAGAATTACAGAACTAAAAGACCTTTGGTGATACAGTCTACCTCATCATCATTTTTAGATGGAAAAATTGAGTCCCATGGATGGGGGACTCGGGTGTCCAAGGTAACTGACAAATTAGCAGAGCTAGGAATAAAACTCAAATTCCTTAACACCCAGGTCAGTTCTCCACTCTAACACACTGGTGCTCACTCCTACTCCACGCAGTCTCACTCTGCACCATCCCCTCAGTGATGTCATTGTTTCTGAGATACTTTCTGATCAAAGAATTTATCCTTTTACCTTCCACATACTATGTGAACCTTGAAACACCACTATTTCAAGTGTCTCCTTTATAATTGCCATAAATCCATGTTGCTCAAATCTCACATGCCTATTTTCTGACTGCTATTTGGATATTCTGGAGCTTCAGAAGAACAATCACTAACTGATTTCTGGTTTGTTTGTTTGTTTGTTTGTATTTCGGGGGGAGAGCTTCTTTGTTCCCATGAGTCCACTTGATACCAAATAGCAAGCTTTTCCAAGGAAGAAAACATACACTATCAAGGCTGCTTTAAAAAAGCTCAGTATCCTGGTTTGTGACTGACAAATGAGAATGGGATACTGGTCATATTAATAAAAATCTAGCTTCCAAAATGAGACAAACAATGATCTTTTACTTGTGATCTTGTCAGACCTGAGGCTTTGAGGAGAGAGGTATGACTGCTATCTTCAACTGCCTGATGAGCTATTATTAAGAAGAAGCAAATTTGTTGCAGTTAGTCCCAAAGAAGCAAGGAATACAAGTTACAAGGAGACAGACCTTGGCTTATAAGGGGGATTACTTTCTGGCAATCAGAATTGCTCAAAGATTAAAAAAAAAAAAGCCATCTAATGAGTTCTCTGTCACTGCAGAGAGATCAAGTGAAAATTAGTCAATGAATTGAATGCTTAGGAAAAATTGAAGAACTGGGTGGAGAAGTAAAGCTTAATGACCTACCAGGTTCAAGTTTTAATATTCTAAAATTTTCAGGACCAGGTGACTCTAGCTCTCAGAAAATAAGAGCAAAATTTGGTCTGGAAAAAAAGCAGTCTTTTGCTGGATATGAGATGGATGAGGTTATGACAGTAAACAAGTCAACTCTTTCCAGATAGCCTTTTCAAAGGAAAGCAGGCTGGCCAAGGAAAGCCTTTTGGGCAGCTTCTCCAGGAAACCCAGATGAGGCTTGGTTCCACAATGGCCAGCCACTATGCCATACTCTAAATTCCTATTACTCTACACGAAAGCTAGGCTATTACTTTTTTTTTTTTTTTTTTTTTTTTTTTTTTTTTTTTTTTTTTTTTTTT